>NW_027210767.1:0-237500 GCF_029030835.1 Brachyistius frenatus | reverse complement strand
CGGCTGTTACGACAATCTGATTGGTCGACCGTGTCGGTAATGAATCCTGTCAGTCGAAGAGCTCCAACTGTGAGCCGCTGTGAAAATCAAGTCACGGAAATAGATCCTCCCACATGGCAGCTCTATAATAATAATAATAATAATAATAACTGCTCATCAGTAGCAATCCTCTGTCAAATACTACACAGCTAATTCCTCCTCTCTTCATTCTCTCTTCTACCTCGCTCGTCTTTATTTCCTCCTCCGCAGCTCCTCTTCCCACACGGGTTTGTTGACGTCTGCTTTGGTGTTTTGCTGAACAGAATTCTTCCTGCAGAACAATGAAGCTGAACTGAACTTCAACTCTCTTTCAGCTAAATCTCTGCTCACATGTAGCTTCTCTCCTTTTGAAGCTGAACTACACTGAGCTGTTTTTCGAAGGCTGGAATTTACTACGAACAGATACCTCGGCTCAGAAGCCTCCCAGTCACCTCGTTGTCTTAGAAGTTGACTTGCTTTCTTGTTGTGCCATTCTTTTGTTTTCCAGCTTCACCTTCAGCCCGATTGAAGTTCTGTTTTTTTTTTTTTTTTTTTGCGTTTCATCCGTTGCAGGTCTTCGTAAAGGTCGCTTCTGGATCACGCCCGACCCATACCACAACGACGACAACATCCAGATCGGCCGGGAGGTGAAGATCAGCTGCCAGGTGGAGGCCACGCCGCCGGAGGAGCTGCAGTTCGGCTGGCTGAAGAACGGCCGGCCTCTGAGGAGCTCCGAGCGCATGGTCATCACCCACACCGACACCGACGTCTCGCCGGGCACCACCAACCTCGACATCATCGACCTCAAGTTCACCGACTTCGGCACCTACACCTGCGTGGCGTCGCTGAGGAACGGAGGAACCCCGGAGATCAGCATCGACGTCAACATTTCATCCACCACAGGTGAGTCACGCAGGAGGAGCAGGGGGTCACCTGAACCGCCCTCCCGTAACACCTCTCCATCCTTTTTCCCAGAATTGAATCGATATCCCCCTGATTTGATAGCACTTTATTACATTCACCTGAGAGAACCTGAAGCTAAAGACAGGACCAGGATTTTGTTTTCTGACTTGTCCTATGCTGTAGATGTTTCAAATCTTCAGAGGACGAATGGTGATGATGTTTTTGTGCTACGAAGCTACTTCAGCTGCTTCGCTGATTTCAGACACGACAAAAGAAAAAAACTGACAAGGAAATTGAACCTTATTCCACAGACGTCTTTCGGCTCCTTTTTACGTTGAATGGTCAAAGGTTAAAAATCTCTGCCCACTGATTGGCTGTAAGAAAAGCGACGTGATTGGCTGACACGTTTTTACGTCTGTGAGAGGGTTCGTTTTCACAAAGTGAAGATTTGTGTCTCCAGCAATAGTTTTATCGCAAATACTCAGACATGTGAGTACGATTATTTTACACGATACAAAACCTTAATTTAAATCTGTAAACAATATTTGCACCATTTTCACTCCATATTTTGAACTGAGAAACCATGACGGACAAAAAATTCGCATATTTGTGGATAATGAGAATAATAATCAGTTGAAGCCAAACTAACCCTCTCGTGAGGCTAATTAAAAGTGTATTACATTATTGTAGATTCCTTTTTTTAGTCAGGAAAAACCAGCAATGCAATAAAAAAAAACATAGCGAGCTGTGATGTGATGATAAAAAGTAATAAATTAGACAAAATCATCCATCAAAAGTTCAGAAGCAGCTAAAGATTGATTTGTTTAAATGAGGAGATAGTTATGTTTTTATTTCAACGCCATGTGACCTCAAGGGAGGTGTGTTTTTTTTGTGTTTTCAGATAAATTTAGTTTGGCTTTGTTAATTGTTTTGGCTCAACGGTCACAGTTAAATGTCCGTTGTTTCAGGCTGTAGTCGACAAACATCAGCGTGTTCCCAATGGGAGATGACTTTTTTTTGCAGATGTGGATTAAAGCTGCTGTTTTCACAAACATCAGCAGCTCCGAAGCTTTCGTTGGCTTCTTCCTGGAAGTCTTGTGTTTTTCCTGTACACTTTAGAAGCCTCTGTCCATCAAAAACAATCATAAGGTTGATTTTTTTTAGATGTGATGGATGTCCTCCTGTCCTCTTCTGTAAACCGACACAACGCTGCAGCAGCACTTGCAGTTTATTTTCTTCTTCTTCCTCTTCTTCTACTTTGATAAAATAAATAAATAAATTTAAAAAAACACCACCCCGCAGCCCCAGAGCTCCGTCACAAACCTCCGAGTTCAGTTTCCGCGGAGAGAAGAGAAGCCGAACTTTTCCTTCAGACGGACGTCACAAGCAGCTGCCGGCGGCAGTGGACTTCCTGTCTGTGTGTGACCTTGGCAGAGGGGGATGAAACATTCGGAGAGCCTGGGAGGTGGACGGAGGGGGGGTGGGGGTGGGGGGAGTGGAGGACGGAGTCCTTTTAATCGAAGCGTCGCTGCGGTCTGAACTCGGCCGCGTGACACCCGCTGACGGATGTTTCATGTTAAAACAGAAGGTCGCGCTCGGGTCGCTGCTGCATTCCCATAAGGAAAATAAATGCTAAAACAGTCCAGCAGCTACGCCCCCCACCCCACCCCACCCCCCGCCCCTCTCCCCCACCCCCTCCTCTCTCCGCACAACAGTGTGTAAATGAAGGACGGACTCCACATCAGACATGAAAGAAAACCACTTATTTCTCTTTATTACTTATTACCCAGGATCACACTCAAAGAAAATAACACCAGAGGTCTCAACCACTCGTGTTCACAAGAAATAATCTTGAAATAAAGACCTCGCGGTTCAAAGAGTCGTCACTGTTTGAGAAGGCAGAGGCATTAAGTTGCTTTTATTTCCTCCTCGGTTCGAAACGGAGGCGTTTTTATTTTGGAAAATGACACATCAAACAATAAAAGTAGTGTAAACAGATTTAAACTTTTACGTGAAACAGGAAGCGTGTTGTTGCCATGGTATCGGCGTGTGTGCCCAATTAGCTGTCATCGGTTCCTTTTTGCTGTGAACCACCAGATCAGTGAATTACTGTGGTTCTGAAGAAAACGTAAAAACATGAAGATTCTAAGGCAAGTTCTGAATGGTCTTTTTTTCCCCTCCAATGTCTGATGGACATCAAAAATAATTACATCCTAGTAAAAGTTTATGTCTGACTAAATTTAAAAAAAAAAGGAATTGAGTATCATGTCAGCGTGTCTACATTTGAACACCTGGTGGAGCGTCTGCGCCTCGCGTCTCTCTTTATTGTCTGAAATCCTCTGACCAACTAGTCACAGCGGAAAACTCAATTACAATGACCATCCCAAATCAATTTTAACCACCCGGTTACAAGAAAAAGTCACCCAGAATCTGCCAACACGGCTGCCAGCTCCGGCCTCATTAGTCTGTTGTACATCATCTCGTAATGAGGCGATAATAAGTCATAATTATGAAATAACTGTCTCCAGTTTTTATTCTTTTTGTGGATGCAATGCAATTCCTCGGGGGAATTTTGAATGACGGGGAGAAAAAAAAAAAGACTTCACACATTGGACTACAGCTCCAAAAAATATTCATTGGACGGTAAAAAAAAAAATAAGACTGTTCTATCGTGTCTTCATCAGGCAAACGGAAATGCTGCCACTATTTTAATATAATTTCTAGATGTGGTTTCCTTTGCTGGTAAAGTCTTATGAAATTACACAAAGCTTGTTTAATGTACAAATTTTTTGTGAACTTTTTTCATTATGTGAGTAAACTGTCGGGGCAGATGAACCAGTCCCAGAATGAGAGGAGGAAGACATCCTTCACAATAAGAGCTCACATTAAATATACAAGACTGTGATTCTTACTGCTCCTTTGTAAGTGATATTTTTAAACGTGGGCAAAAAGCAGCCAGACCTGCCATCGAACCGCTTTCTCGCTCGTCTCATTTGCTTTGTTCCATCTGTATTCACCTGTAACGGGACTTCCCGCTGACACACTAATTGTCCGCTTTACATCCTCTACTGTCTGCGTTGTTGCGATGCTGATTCATATGTAGCGTCCCTGAAGACGTAAAAACAATGAACAAACAAAACAGCCAACACCAGAAAAAGTCACGGCAGAAACAGACACACCTTCCGGAATATTTTTTTTTGCAGTCCCTAAAAATCTGTCTTTCCCTTGCAGTTCCTCCGGAGCTCTCCGTCCCCAGGGGGCGCTCTCACCTCATCGCTCAGGAGGGCGACACAGTGGACCTGCAGTGTCTGGTCTCAGGGAAACCCAAACCCATCATCCTGTGGTCGCGGGTGGAGGAGAGCGGGGCGGCGGCGGCGGCGCCGCTCCTGATGCCGGACGGCTCGGCTCAGATCGAGAGCTACGACGGCGTCCTGAGGATCAGCAACGTGTCGAGGGAGATGGGCGGGACGTACCGCTGCCAGACGAGTCAGTACAACGGCTTCAACGTGAAGCCCAGGGAGGCCCTGATCCAGCTGGTGGTGCAGTGTAGGTAACACACACATCTCACATCACACACACGGACAGCTCAGTGCAGGTTTTAGGCTCTAAATGTAACGTGAGGATGCTCTCAGAAATACGATCAACAACATCCAAAGTATTTCAAGCTAAAAGAGCCTAAATCAGCTCCGGATTGGCTGCTGATCCAAACATCTTCAACAACTTGGTGTTGAGATCACAGCTCTGTTCTTGGACTGGTTTGGACTGTTTTAAAATATTTGTGGATTGCTTTGGGTCTGGTTTGGTCTTTTTGGACTGGTTTGGACTTTTTGTTCTGGTTTAAAATGGTTGTAGATTGCTTTGGGTCTGGTTTAGACTGATTTAACTGGTTTGGTCTGGTTTTGATAGTTTTTAGACTGTTCTTGGTACGGTTTTGGTCTGAGTTTGGATTGGGTTTTGGCCTGGGTTGACTGGTGTGGTCTGGTTTTGTACTGGGTTTAAGCTGTTTTTGGTGTGGTTTGGCCTTTTTGGACTGGTTTTAGATTGTTTGGGTCTGCTTTGCAGTGATTTCGGTTTGGTTCCACCGCTGCCGGAGGGGCGCACCGACCACCGCTGACGGACACATGCCTTGTGCCCATCTGCAGACAGGATCGAATCCACCACCTCCCAGTAACGCTCCACAGAAACCTGCAGGCTGCCGTGAAACACTGATCAGGAGCACTGAATTTAGCTAATGACACCATAATGACTTTGGTGAACGGGAGTCTCTTGGATCCAGAGGTTTTTCGGAGCTCCTTGACTTGTAAATACAGTTTATGGGAGAGCACAGCTCGCTGCTGATGCTAACGCTAGGTGATCAGAGTTTGATGAAAAACGATTCATTGAGAAGAGTCCTTCTGTTGTATCGCTGCAGAGCGGAGGGTCATGGACACATAGACTGGAATACCGCCTGTAACCATGGTAACCGTACACAAAGATGGAGACAGCTGCGGCCTCAAAATGCTCCAAAGACATAATTATAAAAAAATTAAAAAAAACTCAACCAAAATCTCAGAGGGAAAAAAAAAAAAAAGACTAAAATTCAACACAAACTAAGTGAACATCAGCTTTTGACACTGTTTTCTTGTGCGAATAATCAAATCAAATGGACAAAAGTTGGATGGGGGTCTGAATGTCCAATCAGCCGCCTTCAGCGTCCTCTGTCGTCGTCGCCCCGTTGCACATTTGTCAGTAAAAAAAAAAAAAAAAAAAATCCGTTTTCAGCTGAAACCGAACGCAGCGCGCGGCGAAGACGTAAACAAACAGCTGCCTCGACTCGTGAGCCCCCCCGCAGACAAAATGTCACATCATCCAATCAAACTGCATCACATCCATCATCCGTTCGATCAAAACAGCAGCTCGGTGGAAACACACACACAGACACGCGCACCAGCAGCTCCGGCTCAGCAGGTAGCCGGTTACGACGCCTCTGCTGGGGGGGGGGGGGGCTGACGGACACATGCCGTCTGCCCGTCTGCGGACAGAATCGAATCCTCCACCTCGCAGTCACGCTCCGTCGAAACCTGCAGGCTGCCGTGTCGCACTAAATACCGTGAGAGGATGTGACAGGACGACTCGCAGCTCTTGGCTTCCTGCTGCACTAAAAGGCTGTCAGAGTCGATCTCCTCTGCAGCTCGACTCGTCCCGATTCTCCAGAGAGAATCTGCAGCCGAGCTCCAAAAACTGACTCACCATTTTCGTGAAGATGTTTCAGTGATGCTTTTTTTTTTTTTTTTTTTTTTTTTTTTTTTTTACATTTCCTGCTTTTTTCTTCTCCAGCTGATTCATCTGGATTTGGTGCAAAGCACTCAGGAAGTCAAGAGAGGAGACCATAGAAGCCAGTTTAAGCAGATCGAAGTGGAGATGGATGTGATTTCTTATAATCGGTGGTGGAGATTATCGTTTATAATGTGGATAAAAGGGCTAAAGTTTTTATTTATTTTTTATTTTATTTAAATCGGTACGAAAGGTCACCAGGAGGTTTTTTTTTACCGTTTTGGATCTTTACAAGAATCTGTAAGATCCTTTTTATAATAAATATTCAAGACGCACGAGAGATCCTGTGAGTTTGTGGAGTCGTGAATGTTGTTGGTCACGAGTCAAGCTTAAGTTATAAGCTCGACAACCTAAGTGGCATTTTAAACGGGAATCCAGGACAAAATGTAAAAACAACAGGTGGATATAAAACAAAAAAACAACAAAAAAAGTTAAATAGTAAATGTTACAGTGCGGTGTAAAAAAAAATTGAAATGCTTTGATTTGATAAAAGGCAAAACGAAAAAAGTCTTCGGCCTTGATTTAAAAGAACTGAGAGCCGGAGCAGACGTTCAGACCCGCAGCTCTCTGGGAGTTTGTTCCAGATATGTGGAGCATCAAAGCTGAGCGCTGCCTCTCTGTGTTTAGTTCCGGCTCCAGGGACAGAAAAGCCGACCTGTTCCAGGGATGGTTCGTGGCGTAGTAGCAGATCAGAAATGTTATTTTGGCTCTAAACCCTCTCGGTGCTCCATAAACTAACGGCAGGATTTTTAAATCACTTCTTTGATCGACAGGAAGTCGGCGTAAAGACGTGAGAAGGAGCTTCAGCAGTTGAGTCAGCTCGAATCTTTTAGGGAAAACTGTAACGAGTCGACGAAGAGGATAAACGCAAGTCATTTAGTCTTCAATGTGTTGTTAAGGTGATGCAGGCTGACTTTGCAATCGTCCTAATGTGGCGTGCGACTTGGTTTTTGGCTTTCAACTTCACAGAATAAAACCGACCACTGACTTTTTGAGATTTTTTTTCTTCGTCTCCAAAAACAATTACGTGACTTTTTTTTTTATCTCTGTTTAACTGAAGAAAATTCTGGCGCATCCTGTCGTTCATTTGTTCAGCGCACTTACTCCGGAGCGTCTGTGGGATTACAGTCCCCTGGTGATGTGGTTATGTAAATGTCTGTGTCATCTGCATAATTACGGGGGGGACATATTTTGTTGTTTTCCATAATCTGATTTAGTGGCAGCAAGCAGACTTTGAGCAGAGGATCTGCTGCAGTTGTTAAATACCCATCAGTTATATTCAGGTTTGAAAATGATCAATAAAACACTCAAATATCTGAAAAATTTGAATGAAGTATCAGAAAAAGGACATTGAAATATCTGAAAAATACTTATAAATATTTTCAAAGTAGCAATGAAATGTCTGAAAAGTCATCATAAAATATATGAAAAATGTCAATGAAGTATAACAAAATGACATTAAAATATCTAAAAAATATGAATAAATATAAAAAATTTAAAAAAGCTTTCAATTATGCCACATGATCTTCCTCATCAGATGGAAGCTAATGAAGTACTTTAAGTTGAGGTCATTATCTTTTATTGTTTCTGAAAATGTTCACATTCACATAAATGTCACCTATATTCGAATTATATTCGTCTCCGCTCTTTTTTCTTGAACTGCAGGTACTTGAGAAGAATCTACTGCTCACACTTGTTTATGTTTGTTTGTGAATTCGACAGCGTTTTTTTTTTTTTCTTTTCTTTTTTTTCTTTCAGCTCGTGTAAAAAACTAACATCGACTCTTCTCTAAAATGTTCCTGCAGTGTGTTTTTCTGTTTTCACCGTGCAGCAACACTAAGAAGATTAAAGTGAGGGTAGATTACAGGTGGATTACTTTGAAATAAGAGAAACAACATTCAAGTCACACGCAACGCAGATTTAAATTTCTAACTGAGCAAAAGAAAACCTCGCTGATCCTCGAGGGGAAAAAAAAAAAAAAAGCTGCTGAACAGCAGAAACATAAATCATAAATCTGCGGAAGGAAAACGAGCTCCACGTCAACTCGAAACTGTCCCGACTGTCAGAACAAAATCTATACCAACCCAAAATCCATTTCCCGCTCTATTGTTTGTGTTATTTCTCATTTCTAATGATGTCCCGCTCTGACTTTAATGAGCGCACTTGTCAAGTCCTCTCGAAGCTTGAAGATAAAAGCTTCTGAGCAACATTTCAAATGAGCTGGTAGTAGTTTCTTTTTTTCTTTTTTTTAAATATTTTTTATAAGGATTTTACTTTGAAAATAATCCCTCGCAGACATTTGGTCTTCTTATTGGATTACAGGGACGATAGTGATGTGCGGAGGTGACGTCCCCACAATCCCATCTCTGTGTGGGGTTTTAAACAACAAGTTAGCAACGTGCTGCGACGCAGAAAAGATAAATATTCAGAGTGGGAGAATAAAGAGGGAAATTGATGACAGCAGCTGTTGTATACAAATTTTACAAAAATTTGAAATGAATTATTATCCTCATAAATCATAATCGCAGCGGCGTTCATATAGAAATTACTGGATTACAGGGAAGTGAAGAAACACAGGAATAAAAACAAAAAAGGGAAATGATTACTGCAGCTGTTCCAGGAAAAATATTGTATTTGGGATTATTCTGGACATCTATGATGTTGCTGTCCTCAGAAACATGTGTTGCGGTTGTTTATTTAAATGAACTGAAAGGTGATGCGATTCATACAGAAGCAGCTGTTTAGTCAAATCCCACCAACTAAAGTCCTCACAATCCCTACAGAAATGTTTGTATTTTGCTGTCTGAAATGTTGTGAACAGCTGGGATGAAATTCCACGATTCTCGATACCACACAGTAAATAAATAAACAAATGTATTTGACAGACCGCTGCTTCCCGGGATAACTTTTTATTTCAAAGTTATCGGGATAAAAACTGCAGAAAAAAAGGGCTCACTAACAAGCTGCAACACTGGCTCCAGTGGTGCATTGTGGGAATTAAACTGTGAGGGTCAGAAGTCTGTTCTTTTGGACCAATCGGAGAGCTCGGCTTGAAGGTCGCCGTCGGGCAACGGTCGTCCAGCTGACCTTTAGATGTTCCTGGACTGATTCCCTCACAGGAGGAAGGTCCTGGAAACATTTCCGGGGGCGGTCGAGATGAACCGTAGACCTTTATCTCTGCAACCTTGTGTGTGTGTGTGTGTGTGTGTGTGTGTGTGTGTGTGTGTGTGTGTGTGTGTGTGTGTGTGTGTGTGTGTGTGTGTGTGTGTGTGTGTGTGTGTGTGTGTGTGTGTGTGTGTATTCTTGTCTTACTCACGTTGTGGGGACATAAAACTTGACTTACTGGTTGGCCATAAAGCGAGTCTCCATCAGGTGAATAAATAGTTCCAATTGTAGGGTGAAGACTTGGGCAAAGGTTAAGGTAGATTAATGTTTAAATTTTAAGGTGGTAGTGCATTTCTTTTATTTAGATAGAATTACAAATGTTTGTGCTTTTTTGGGGGGTAAAATTGGAAGTAGAATTTAATTCATGCTAAAAAAAAAAAAAAAAGGATTTTTAAGGCCTCAAACACATGCAGTCCTTCATTGTGGTGGAAATTAACTCAGACTCCCTTCGTACTTTAGATATTGTCTAAACTTTATTATGGTGTCGCTGCCTCGTCCCTGGAGCCAGGCAGCGTTTGTACTCTCTCCGTCAGCGAGGATCCAGATGATTCATCTGTTTCTCTGCGGCTGAAAAGTCAGAGGACGGACGCCTCAACCGCTGCTTTTTTTTTTTTTTTTTTTTTTTTGTCTGCTGATCCCATGTTTGACAGCAGGACGTTAATCTGTAACGTGACACCTGTAATGTGACTGAAATCCTCTGAGGAAGTCCTGGCGGAGGGATTTAAAAAAAAAAAAAAAAAAAGACAGAACAGATTCTGGCTTTGTGCCCTTTAGCGGAGCTCTGCGGCGTCGAAGGTTAACACCCGTCTGAGTTTGAATATTTCACAAACTTAAGAGGTTTAAGGTTATGTTAGAGACGTCTCATCAAAGAGTGACGTTAGAAAGCTGGAAATGAAACGCACCAGCTGTAACTTTGGTTAAATTTAGTCTCTTTCAGTCTGGATTTAGTAGTTTTATCGGGTTTTCAGGGAGTCGAGCTGTAAGGTCAGTTTGGGTTCAACAAACCACGTCAAAACAAATGAAAAATGATTAAAAAAAATTACTTTTTCTAAAAAAATCTGTTGTTCAAATTTTTTGTTTGAGGTCACAGTGAACCTCGGAGGAACGCATACCAACACCTGGACGTGGATCAGTGTGGAAAATGCTCCTTTCAAATGTGGTCGTATTTACCAGAAGAGTCCGTGTGAACGGCGCCCTCTTGTGGTATTCACGACGTCGGTATTCCAAATTTTCTAGAAGCCTCGAGTTCATGAGTTGTGACGTTTACGGAAATGGCAGAGGCCATGGAAGTTAATTTTACGTTGGATGCTAATATATTGTGATTTTAGTAATGTAGAGTTTGTCTTCATAACTTAGATAACAGCCTACGTCTGATGATAATGTTCATCTTCCCAACGGCCTCGTCACCTTTCTATCTGTGCCTTTGTATTTTCTGCATTACCTTACCCGCCCGTTAGCTTGCTAAATTGTAAGCCTGTGTGGCTTCTAGACTGCGTCCATGTTGTCGTTGCCTGGCAACGGTGCTTTTATGACTTAACCACCTCGAACGGCAAGCACAGTGAGCACCACGACTTCACGTACTGTAACCACGAGCTCACAAGTTCCATTTGAACGCAGCAATTCACTTTTCACTGAACCAAAGATCAACTTATTTGTATCAAATTAAACTTCAGTGACCCCGATAGAGACATCAGCTACAGAAAAAACTAAGATCATAAAGAGGGGTCCTAACAGAGACTTGACAGTTGTCTTAAAAGAATTTGTCCTTGAGTGTATTGAAACTTGTCCTTACAAACTTGTCCTAAAAAAAACCTTGAGACGTGGCCTAAAACTTCTCCTGATGGACTTCAGACTTGTCCTATGGAGTCTTGAGATGTGACTTGAGTCTCGTTTGTCTTCAAAGACCGGAGACTCTGGATTTGCCGTTTCAGACTTGAATCTTGTCCTGTCAGACTGTCTCTCACAGATCTGAGACTCGTCCCGACAGGTTTGTGACCTGATTAATGACCTCAATTGTGTTGAAACTCCTCAGCCACTGGTGATTTGTCCGTCGTCTCATGTTGTCTCTCTTGTCCCACAGTCCCTCCCATCGTGGAGCCGGTGTACACGGAGATCCGCCAGGCTCTCGGCCGGGCGTTCAGCCTCACCTGCCGCCTGCTGCGAGCTCACCCGGCCCGCCTGCTGCGATACGAGTGGAAGCTGGGCTCCCGCCTGCTGACCGTCGGACAGTTCAGCGACCAGAAGGACGACACCAACTACCACGTCAGAGCTCTGAACCGGGAAGGATACGGCGAGTACACCTGTGACATCACCAACGAGGCCGGGGCGGGACGCTGCACCTTCCTGGTCACAGGTGAGGCGGCCTGACTGAGGCACGATGGGACGTTACCTCTATAAAAAATTTGATCGTCTGGTGTATGTGTTTAGATCGGTTCAGATGTAACCATGGCAACAAGAGACACTTCAGCGCGGACTGCATCTCTTTCCCCACCTGCTTTCTGCAAAGACCCGCCCCTCTCCGCATCTGATTGGCTCGTACTCATGGCCTTTATCGGTTCGGATTAACGTGACTTAAGACTTCATTTTTGTCTCATTCAAGACTGAATTTGGCTTTTACGAGACGTTACCTGCGACTTGTTGTTCGACCCGATACTTGTCTTGACTTTGAACTCGTGCAGAAAAGGTTCAGACTTTAACTACCCGACTCCTCCTGAACACCTGACATTTTTTTAACATCGAAATCATTTCAAACTTGACCGCAAAATCAAGGAGTTCTAAAATTTGTAATTATGTTTTACTTACATGTGTAGCTGTCACAGAACTGTGTAATTTGCCGTTTTATTTTGGCGGAGTCCGCGGTCGGCATGACTGTGAACAGCCAATCCAAGACGACAGAAAGTTAATTGATTTGATCGTTTTTGTCAGAAAAAAATAAGCATTTATTCGTGCTGAAAGAAGACCGCCCCTTCCAGTACGAGTGTGCGAGAGGACCCGCAGTCTGACGTCTCCCGCTGCTGGTTCTGTCAACAGCTCGGCGGTCTGACGTGGTTTCTTAGCCGTTTGTATCTTGGTGAAGAGAATGTGACGGTTAATTAGAGTTTATCTCATCTTTAAATTAAGAAGCACGGAGAGCCTCCTCGGGGGTGTTGTGGTGGTGGTGGTGGTGTGTGTGTGTGTGTGTGTGGGGGGGGGTAAAAGGCGTCATAAATAATATCCGGCGCTTCTGGAAACCTTCACGTCCTCTCACACATCTGTACTCACACATCTGGCCTCACACTGACAGCAAACGCTTCACTCTGCGGGAGGATTGGACCCGTTTCTACCTCCTCTTTTGTTCAGATGGTGCAACCATCTGAACACTTAACGAATATCTGGGATCTCATTTCATCCGAATTGATTTCCCTCCTGCGACTTTTCCTCATTTAGAGAGTTTGCAGGTTTTTATTGCGACTGCAGATGGTCCCGGGTGTTTTGAAGAACATTTTCAGTGACTTCTGGTAGGCGAAGTCAGACATCTCTGGCCCATTTATTGAGATCCACATGCAAGCTGCAAGGTATTGTAGATGTTTTTGAACTATTACCCAAGCCCGTCCTCCTGTACATGTCGGTGGGGCAGCCGCTATATCAGCAGGAGAGCCGCTAATGTTAGCATCCTCGCCGCCGGAGGCAGATTCTGTTTGAATGTGACTAAAAACACAGATATTGTGTTCAATGTTTGTCCATTCATAAATGACTTGTTGGCTTTTATTGCACTTTTATTTCAATAGTGTGAAGGAAAAGCTACATATACTGTCGGGCGATGCAAAATTTTATAATGAGCAAAGTTATTCTAATGCAACATAATTCAAAACCTAAAGCTGCGTAACACAAACGTTATCATAAGGGAAAGCAAAGCCTGCTGTGAGGTAACATTAAATTGTATTTTCCTCTCGGGGAGGGGGGAGGGGCTCCGTACTCTTCAAAGTTTTGACGTCGCATCAAATATTAAACAGACTTTAAGCTGCTCTGGAGGAAAAACAGCTTCCGGATCAGGAGTTGTGTTTGAGTGTGTGGATGGATCAGGTTTGGATCCGTCTGTCTAAATATAACATTCAAGATGTTTATTGTCACCACGGTTACAAGTACAATCGTGCGAAATGCTTTACCCGCTAAGCTCCATCCAGCAGTAAATACACATGTATACAAATATAATGACACAATTTTAGAAATATACGAGGTGTGATTTTTATTTATTTTTTTAATTTTTTTTCCGTCTCTCGTGGACGTGGAGTCTTCAAGAGCTCTGAGAGTCTGCGTCTGCGCTCTGGCTGAGTCGACTCGTATCTCCGTCCTCTCCCGATGAAAGCTCCCCCGCAGAGACACCCTGTCAGCGCTGCGAGACTTCCTGTAAAAAAAATTTTTTTTTTTTTTTAAAAACGGCGGCCGCGCTAAGCCTCTTATCAGCGGCCGGCCCGCCGAGCAGCAGCGCGTTCTGCAGGCAGCAGCAGAAAGTGTTTAAAGAGGGGCCGTTGTAAGCTGAGGACGGAGAGCCGATCAGAAATGACGGCGATTTATGCCAGGCTCGTCATTTTTTGCGGAGGTGAAGCTTTTTGTTGTCGTTAATCAGGTGTGAACACGGCGCTGGCATTTTAAACCTCACTCATCCCGCGGCAGCCAATCAGACGGCAGCAGAGCTCCAGAATAAAAGTGTCAGAAGTTGAAGCTATGAGACAAACGCGGCTCCTCGCACCTTCAGACGGAGGGAACAAAGAAACCGAGTTATAATGGAGGGATTTCTTCGAATCGAAGCAGCAGAAAAAGAGTCACCTTCACTTTATCTGTTGAGAAAATGCTTTGTCATTTCAAACCAACTATAAATACGTGTGTGGCTGACGCGAAGCGAGCCAGAACTCACCTTAAAATCGGCACGTTGTGGACACGTGTGGCAGATATGAGCCTCATCACCTTTGCTTTCCAGCACTGAGCCATATGTGCCGGATGAGGCTCGGAAGTGTCTCCTATCAGGATCACATCTACTGAGGCATTAACATCTGTTATTTGTAGCTACAGAAAATCATTTGGATTACACTCTCCCCCCCCACCCCACCCCCTCTAAACAGCATGAAAACGAAAGAGTTGTTTGTGCCGTTATGCTGTAATTTAATGTAATTTACATTTTCTTAAAATGAATTAAAAAATAATTGGTATCCAAAAAAAAGTATCGTTCAGGAACCAGCGTTGAAGAAGGGGTATCGAGCGTATTGAACTATCCCTTTAGTCTTAATTTCAGCAGGAAGACTCTGAAGCTTCATCTTCTCATTCAAGTCACATAATGACATCAGAACAGACATCAGTCCCGTAGAACAAAACGAAACCAGACCTGAGAGAATACCCCCCCCGCTGCTTTCGCTGTTGTAAACACCAGCAGATCAGATGAAAGGCTCTCACATGATCCGTCACAGACCAGACAGACCAATCGATGTGCACTAAATCCTCCCCGGCTCACGTTACAGTCTGGCTGTAATTCATTCAAGCTTATTTGAACACATTCTGTTTCTCCAGTTTTTCCACCCCCATGAGGCTCGTGTAGCCAGATTGCATATCTTGTGTTTTTGTACAGGGAGGGAGGGAGTGGGGGGGACAATCAGACCCGAGTTCAGAGGGTGGTGAGGAGTCGCAGAGCGAGCAGCCTCGTGCTTGTCGATCGCAGGATACTTTAACACAACACAGCACAGTTCAGTGATGCTTTTTATGTTTTTTTTATTGCTCAGGGTCCGATGGGTCCGACGGTCCTTTTTTTAAATTTTTAATTTTTTTAATTTATTTATTTATTTTTTATTGTCACTGCCTGTTCAGATATTTAATGTTTTTATTTCCCCCTCTGTCAAGCTACATGCTCACATTTCAAATAAAAAAACTCTCCCACCCCTCGTGACCTCTGACCCCCCCGCGTCTCTACCAGGTAAAGCCTACGCGCCGGAGTTTTACTACGACACCTACAGCGCTCTGTGGCAGAACAAACCTCGAGTGTACGGCTTCAAGCTGCAGTGGACTCAGATGGAGCCCAACGCCGTGGACCGAATCCTGGCCTACAGACTCGGGATCAGGCAGGTCAGTACCGCACACAGCAAGAACCGGGTCTCACAGTCACACAGTTTCAAACAGATGGGGTTGGCCTCATGGTTTACAACTGAAGGATAAAGCATTAGAAAATGATTTATATACAATTGATAAAGCCTTTAAATACAGCTTACATACTCTTTATGAGTGATCCCTGATTCGAAACCAACGCAGCGCCGTCTACATACGGATATTTTCCTCTGACATAAGACTTTCTGTCCAATGAGCACTTTTAATTTGGATACTGTGCATTTCACTGGATTGCATTTTAATCTTCTGTATTTTTAGTGAAACCTGAATGCCCACCATTTGCTCATTTTACTGGGAATTGTGGAAGTTGTTGCGGAGCACATAAAGTATAGCTGGATCGTAATTTATGTGTTACCTAAAAGCATCACAAGGAGTCTATAACAAATTTAAAAAAATATATTAAATTGAATCGTCGGCCTCCCTGAGTTGGAGGCTTTGCTCATCATCTCCTTCTATATTTGACGGTGCCGCAGATATATTGTCACCTGTTCGCTCATAAAACGCGAGATGAGTCTGAAATTGGTTCCCTCCTGATCTGAACTGCCGTTTACTTTGGATTTGAATGTTTGTTATAAACTGTTGATGAACCGTCTGCAATCGTAAATGTGACCAAACACCAGAATGAGGTCTGTGTTCTGTTGTGTTTGTTGCAGCTGATAAACTTTAATGAAGCCAGTAAAACAGCTCCAGGAGGTTTATGATGTGTAAAAATATTCAGATTAAACTCTGTGTGTGTGTGTGTGTGTGTGTGTGTGTGTGTGTGTGTGTGTGTGTGTGTGTGTGTGTGTGTGTGTGTGTGTGTGTGTGTGTGTGTGCGCGCGCGCGCGCGCGCGCGCGTGTGCTTGTTTGACTTATGTTGTGGGGACCTAAGACTGTTTTACACTCACTGAGACGACACTTCAGACTGGGGGGGCTCTGTAACACTGTTCTGACTGCTTCCCAGTGATTTGGTTTCTGAGAGTGTTGCGTGCCATCGCTGACGCACGGCACGATCCGAGTGCACCGAGCCAGCTATGAATTTAATAAAGGTAGCCTTCAACAGCGAAAAAAGCGTGATGGTTGTGCTAATTTAGCCAACTACCCCAAAAATAAGACGCTTAAACTCAAGGTATCCAAACTTCATTCATATGCAGACCTGTCACAGTTATTACACAATGATTTTATTTAATAATTACAATTTACAAAATGAACGGGAAAAAAAAGAGTTGTTTGTGACTCAGCTTGACTCGTGCTGACGATATGTCCGGAAAAGATGGATATTATTTTACAGTGAGTTTAATCCCGGTCGTCGCACTGCACGTGTCCTCTCGGTGCTGGAAGGACGTCACATGACACGCGTCGCGTGACCCGCAGCTGTACTGCAGCGGTCGGTGCGTTTTGAAGCATCAAAAACATTCAGACTCAAGAGTGCCTCCATCTTTCTAGCCTCGCAAGGACGCGCAGTTTTCTTCTGGACTCTCAGGTTACGTGGTGGAGGTTGAGATCAGGGCCAGGGTCCTCACAAGTACAGCAGCACAAAAGCGTGTGTGTGTGTGTGTGTGTGTGTGTGTGTGTGTGTGTGTGTGTGTGTGTGTGTGTGTGTGTGTGTGTGTGTGTGTGTGTGTGTGTGAGAGACGCTCGCTGGCCAGATTGCAGTAGCTGGAGGTAATCCTCTGTCTCACTGACAGATATAGGACACAGCCTCGCTCGGCCTCTCTGCGGCTCCACGTTCAGGAGTGCAGCTCTGCCGTCAGCTGCTGAATCGGTGGGCTTTTGCAGATTAAACTGCAGGACATCTGAAAAAAGAAAAAGTGATTTCAAAAAGTCTTTCCTATTTTCTTTCACTGTCTATTTTTCAGTCCAAAACTCTATAAGATATCATGTCTTACCAAATAAAATAAAAAAATCTTTGTATTCTGTGGCAAAAAACACACAAATGTTACGCATCTGTTTATTTTCTTCTTTTTATTTTAATAATTGAATTCATTCCATCATTATTTCAATTATATATTTTTTTAAACTTGGTTTTCTGTCCGATTTTATTTCTTTGAACACGAGCTACAAAGCCAGCTGTGTCATAATATATCAAAACTTTAAACAATCATTTTTCACAGGTTAATCCATCCATCCGTTTCCTGTCTCTTATTCCGATCAATGTTCATTAACTTAATCATATCCTTAAGAATAATTGTCATAAACAATTGGAAAATACTAAAAAAGTGACATCATGATGAATTATTTTCAATAAGGTCGAGAAGAAATGTGTTTTAACTCATCCGTGTGTGTGTGGGGGGGGGGAGCCAACAGGAAGTAGTCTCGGTCGCTCAGCTCTCTACCATCTCGACCAGGAAGGACGCTAATGAGCTCAAACATGCAGGCACCTTGTGGAGGAATATGGAAACATGCATCAGCTTTCACCGGAATGAGTGTCTCGTAATCCAACTTTCCCTAATACATACCTGGGTGCTGAAAACCTTTCTGACAAAACAAAAAATGTCGAAAATCTTCTCCAGATAAAATTTTTTAGATATGATGTAAATCCCAGTGGAATGATGATCGGAAGCCGTACGATAAGAGGCCACTATTTACTGCATGTGGATGACCACAATACATTTTATCATAACGTAATAAACCAGCAGGAAAACTAGCCTCGGCCTTCAGGTGCAACCTCAAAAAAACGAACCGCTTAAACAAATGCATTTAATTCCTTAATGGACTGAAGGAAACGAACACACTTTTTTAATGCATTTAAAGGCTCGTGTTTCCGCTGCATGCAATGACCACTGCCGAATGAAAAGTGGCTCGGAGCTGAACCGAACTGCTGAGCCCGGCTTTACTAAATCTTCTTATTGAACGACAAGGTGTTCAGAGATTCAGAGATCAAATTGTAGTGAGAGTATGAGGCAGAAAAAAAATACCCTTCAGAACATTTCCGGAGTCAGAAGTCTGTCTGTAGGAGAGGAACATGAAAAATGAATATTTACTTTTACTGCTGTGATGCTGAGACTTGAGACTGTACCTGAGGCTCCTGCAGCAGCACCAAGCCTGGCTTCAGAGGAGGAGGTGGAGGAGGGTTTGTTGCCATGACAACCGGCTTGTCTTTTCATTCATCCACACCAGTGTGCTGCAGAGAGAGAGAGAGAGAGAGAGAGAGGAAGTGCTGATGGGACGGAAAATGATGTGAAGAGTAAGAGCAGAGGGGAAAAAAAAGAGAGAGGCAGAGGAAGAAGTGTCGACGTGTTTTAGGGAAACCTTCTGAGATGTAACGCACTCAGGAACAGGAACAGCAATGGAAAAAAAAAAAAACACACACAACATCTAGAGCATCTAAATATACTAAAAGGAAATCATTTCAATCTGAAATCCCAAGAAAACTCAAGTATGACTTCAGACGAGACTGAAATTCGCACCAAATCACAACTTCCATAAACTGAAAATAAGAATTGTTTTTAATTTTGTGGAGTTGGAAAGACAAAACTGCTTAAACTTTTAGTTTAGCATCATTAGAAAACAAAAACTGTGATGTATTCAGATTTTTGGTCATCTTTTATTCAGTATTTAAAATTTAAGATTTTGCAGATATTAGTAGATGATCTGTTATTTGTATTACTATCGTAATAAAATTGACTGAACGCACGTGAGATGTTGCGCTAAATGATTTCACCGAACGAGTCCAAATAACAATAATTGTTAATTATTCATTTTTCCCGTGTGCCTCAGATGGGTCAGTCGCGCTGGTGGGAGCAGGAGATCACCATGGAAGGAAACATCCAGAAAGGCGAGCTGTTGACCTACAACCTGACCGAACTCTTCAAACCAGAGTCCTACCTGATCCGCCTCACCCCCATCACCCGCTACGGCGAGGGCGACGCCACCGAACGCATCATCACATACAGCGGTATGTTGTCTCGGATAGTAAAAATTCACGGTCAAAGCAGGGTCGTCATATTCGCCCCTCTGCTGTAGACTTGATCAATAAAAAACAGGATCTTTAAGTAGATTTTAACCAGATTGAATATGTTTAAGGTCCTTATATCCGTAAGGGAAATATTTGATTATAAACTGGTGAAGAATCGTTGAAACGTTGACGTCAGGAAGCATTAAACCAGAAGACATGAGGGATAAATATCTGTCTCTGATTAAAAAAAAAAAACCTGGTTCATCCAGCAGGGAATATTTATGGTACGTTAACTAATAATGTATATCTGTGCCGAGTGACTGAGACCTGAATATGAGATTTCAGCATTTGTTTTGTCGTCCTGAACACGTTTACTTCTTGCTTCTTGTTGTGTCTCCTTGTTTGCGCACAAGCTGCTGCTGTGCTTCTCTTTATTTGTATGAAGTAAGGATAAAAAAAAAAGCTGGAAAAACAAGAGTATAAAAGAAATGCAAACTGTTGAGCTGTCACATAAATCCTGATGGGAACCTAAAAAAAAAAATTAAAAAAAACTCAACTGCAGAGACGCGACAAAGTAAAAAAAACACAACAATAAAAGCAGCAGAACAGAAGTAAAAATCAGGCTGACAAACAGAGAAACAAACGCAGTGAAAGCTCACAGAGGGAGACGATGACACAAACAAAAATGGGAGAAGAAGAGACGGTCTGAACACCAACTCGTCTGCTGTGTGACGTCGAGTTTTGACGGACTGTCAGTGAACGCCTCGCAGCCCTCGCCTCCCGTTCGTCGCATTGACTCCCCGCAGCAAAAGCGGCGAGGGTTCAGACAGGAAGTTCGGGTGTCCTATCGGCAACGCCGTGAGGGTAGACACCTCCACCTGATGCTGCTCAGCTGGGTCTCGTGGCCCTCTGCACCTCCTCACCTGACATGTGTCTCACATCTGTACAGCTTTTTTGATGTGAAAAGACACAGAACACTCCAGCAGGAGATCAGTGATAACATCCCAGTTCACTGTCGGTAAATGACATTTATTTTTGTCCTTTTCTTCCTCTTACGTTACCATCCTGACAGTTACAGTTCATTCTGTCAACAAAAACTATGATGAAAGATAGTTACCGAAATAAAAAGGAAGGAAGGAGGTCACATTGACTTAATGATAAAAAGCTTGAGTAAAATGGTCCTATCTTTTGTGACTCAATCCTGAATCAGATTACTATAATTTGAAGATGAAGATGTACCTGAGGCCAATGATGAGGAGTTAGTTTTGGTGCCAATCATCAATCAGATAATTTAAAACAGAACCAGAGCATCAAAAGTGACTTTGTGAATTTCAAACGGTGGTGTACCACAAGGCTATATATTAGGACCTCTGCTGTTTTTTTAACTGTACGTGCTCCTACTTGGTGACATCTTATGTGAATTAAAGTAAATGTATATGCAGATGAGACTCTGATTAATGTTGCCATCCTATGATCAAGCACCGATTATCAGATCAAACTAAAAACTACAGATAAATCTGTCGTGGCCTCGGCGGCCTCGACCCTGCTGCTACATGTGTATTTTTCCAGGGCAGATTGGATGATTGGTTATCTGTCCACAGTTTACTGCAGATGTAGAACGGTGGAGCTTTGTGCTGTAACCAGGCTGCAATTAGTGATTACTGTGCTGATTGGCGTTTGGTAGGTGCCTCTCTGTGCAGCAGCTGTGTGCAACATAAGACAGTAGAAACAGGAAACCTCTGACCCGACCAGTATTCATCTACACTACGCTCTGAAAAGATGATAGCAAAATGAGTTTAATATATGGTTTGATTGGCCTTCCAGAAGTGTCAAAATGTAAAAAAAAAAAAAAAAAGACACGTTTTTGAAGGTTACATACGAAAAGTGGCACGTGAGCTGTGTCTTTTATCTGGATGTCTAAAACTGGTCCTCACAGTGATAGAAGTACAGGAACACACTCTGACAGCACCCACAGCTCATCCATTAGTGCTGGTTGATAACGAAGCTCAAGCTCGTTGCCAAGCGATGCAGCATCTGTTCGCGCAGTCAGTTTCCATCAGCTGCGCCGATGTGTGTCTCTGTGTGTGTACTTGTACATTATATTAACCAGCACCAGTATAAGGTTTAGACCTCGTTAGGAGATTTGTGATCATCAGTTGTTCAGTTTAGAATCCGGTTCCATGTCAGCGAGGGTCCTCACGAAGATAGAAAAACATGTGACGTGTGGTGTAACTGACAGCTGTGTGTCAAGCCTGCTTCTGGTTGCGTTTCTCTTTTTGGCTTCCTCTTTTAAACTGAAAGAACTCTTCTGCTTCTTGTTTGTTGTTTTGAGTTTTCATCATCATTTTAAGAGTTAATGAGACATTCACATTTAAATACTCTCAGAATTGACTTTTCTTCTGAGGCTGAAGTTGAATATTTTTGGTTCTGTGAAGAACCCTCTTCTGTTCCTGTTGTACTGCCACTGACTGACTTCTTGTCTTTTGTCCCTCCACAGCTCCTGTTAACCCACATCTCAGTAAGTATCTGTCCACTCTGACACACACAATTACACACTCAGCTCTGCTCCGGTTTCAAACAGCAAATTTCCAAATGAAGATCTGCATTGGGCTTCTGATTAAAACAGATTTTATGTCTCTTTTTAAATAGCTGTGTAAATGATACGTTGTCCAAGAGTGACGACAAGATGCGGGAGGTGAAGGAAAGACTGTAGTTGTCTCCTTCTCAGTAACAAATATCTACCAACTGACCTGGAAACAGCCGCAGATACTGTACGAATCAGAGCAGAGAGTAAAGCTGCAGTCAGTCTTGCTACAGTCTCTCTATCATCTCTGCTGTTTACTGCACAAACACTGTTGTTCCCCGACTTCAGTCTGTAGTGCAGCGCATCCTCCCAGGTAACATAAATATGCTTGTAAAACTGCACCAAGTCTGGCTGCCTTAGATTCATAAATCTGTTAAGATTCAAAAGCAGGAAGGACCCAAACAAACAGAAACAGGCGGTTTCATGCAAATTAAAAACTTTGACGACAAAAAGCACCAGCTGGATATCAAAAACAAAAGTTCCAAACACTGTATGAAATCCCAGAGACAGCAGAGGCAGAGCTCACAAAGAAAGCAAAGGCAACTGGAAATGCAACAGTCAAAAACAAAACCACTTTACCTTTAACACAGAGAATATATATAAAACTATTAACTAAACAACAAGAACTGACCACAAACAAAGAACTTTTTGGCTGTCAAAAACATATGGAAACGGACAAACTTGGAAGAGAGCAAAGTCTGAATACAGTAGGGAGAGGAGGACAATGAGGGACAGACGAAACTAATCGCGATGGGGTAGAGGGAAGGGAAATAACCAAGACACAGAGATTTCCACGGAAATAAAAACAGAAATGAAATCCAAACCATTTTTAGATATTTTTTTTTTAGGATATTTTTGAAAGCAACAATTAAATTACATCCCTAAATTTAACAGGCTGAGGTGTTATCATCAGTAAATCACCTGTTTGTATTATTTATTGTACTTTATCTAACAAGTGTGTGTGTGTGTGTGTGTGTGTGTGTGTGTGTGTGTGTGTGTGTGTGTGTGTGTGTGTGTGTGTGTGTGTGTGTGTGTGTGTGTGTGTGTGTGTGTTCAGGGGAGTTCCAGTGTGGCTTCGAGGACGAGGCGGTGTGTTTGTTCTCTCAGGACAAAACCGACGAGTTCGACTGGACGCGTCACAGCGCCGCCACACGGGACACTAAATACACCCCGAACACGGGACCGAGCGCCGACCACACCGGCTCTAAGCAAGGTACACACACACAAACACACACACACACACACAGTTGTGTTTACATCATCTCAGACGACAGTATATTAACGTCATCCTCAAAACTAATGATTTAGCCTTTGTGGACAAGCCGGGTGGAAAAGGTTAAAAAAAACCAAATAAATAATTTCCTCCCCCCAAAAAAAGCCTTAAAAGATATTAAAGGTGTGAAATTTCACTCACAAACATTAAAAACATTTCATAAACATTCACAAATAATCGTGTCGGTAGCAGCTGTGTTTGCATCCACCTGTTTCAGAATAAAAAAAAAATCCTGATTGGAAACACTGAATAAGGAAAATATCACCAAAAGTCAGATGTTCTATTCTGTTTGACGTCGGTCTCTACGGCATAGCGAGACAATAACTTTTCCACTTCAGCCGAGACGAAAAACCCTTCGAGAAATTCAACTTTTTTTTTCTTTTCGCTTTAGTCTTTTCAAAGTGTTAATTAACAAGATGCATAAAAATGGTGGAGAAAAAAAACCAATAGAAAACTATAAAAGAAAAAAGAAACTAGATTCCTTCGAGGATAACTCAACTAAACTCTCCAGTCCATTTATATATCTAGTTTAGAGGAAAACAAGACATCACAAACACATCTGCTCTCAGCAAACCGGCCCGTCCGGACGGCTCCCCGCTCGCCGCGCAAAATTCTGATGTCGCCTGCAGCTCTGACAGCAGGAGGCGAGCGGAGGATTAAAACCGACTCTTGGCTGTTAATCATCTCGTCGGACTGTTTTCGACGGGAGTCGGACCGGCGGCGATGTGCGCCGCCGAGGACGGGCAACGCCCCGCTCCGAACACAACAAGAGGCTGAAAACACAAAGCAGCGGGGAGGCAGCCGGAGGAGTCCTCGCTGACTGAATGAGAGCAGCACTGATGGACACACTGCAGCGTTTTCTTCTGTAAAAATCCCATCTGCGGGATAAATGGGTTGAAAACTGTCACTGACCAGAGTAAACAAAACGAGAAAAAGGTGCATCCAGCTGTGGTTAAAGGCAGAACTTGATAAAACATGATTTGTTTTGTTTGGGATTATTTTCAGTAGGATTTTAAAACCATAATAACTTAGAAATTGATATAAATAGCAAAAAAATAAAGACTAGAGTATGAAGAGGGAAGGATTAAGATCGGTCGGGTCCAAAACATCCTGCATACCTCATAAAATCAGGCCATTGTAATAAAATAAAGTGAGTACATTTAATCATTTTTGGCCTTTTTGGCATTTTAGCCAAAACAACAAAATCCTACAGCTTCTGTTACAATTATAGAATAAATGCATGAAAATTATTCAACAGCTGTTGATGGAAAGAAAGCAAAATTTTAAGGAAAGCAAATAACAGAATTTAAAATTAAATCAGCAGGCAACCAATTACACAGCCCATCAGTTACAGTTCTAACATGAGCTACTCAGCTAAACGTTTCCAATGTGTGTAAAGATTAATAAAAAATAAATAAATAAATAAATAAAAGATTTAATAAGAAAAAAAGGTTTGTTTTGTGTTGCCTTCCTTTAACTAGAGCATTGAAAAGTTTACACATTTAGCTGAAGTCTTGGATTAATGGGTGAAATATCTGAAAGTATTTCATGAATTCTTTGAATTTTTAACACAAGCCAAAATTAATACTACGAGGCAAACGGTGGTCACACCAGATAATGAGAAAACATGAGATTACGAGGGAAAAAATGCGTATCTATAGCCGTGTGTGCCTAAAAAAGATAAAGTAAATCAAAATGAAACTACATTTTAGAGTGGTCTTTTACGGTGACCAGTTCAAGGCACACCTGCAGAACAACCCTGCTGTTCAATCAGCATCTTGATGTTCCACGTCACATGTCAGGTGATTGGATTATTTTAGCAAAGACAAAGTGATAGCTAACATGCATTTTAAGCACGCCAGAAATCTGAGATGTTTTACTTCATGCATTTTAATTTTTGAGTGCGGCGGTTCGATGTGGTGGAGTCGGACAGAACAACCCTCAAATTGGAGGAACAAACATCTCCCAGTATGGACATCCCGTGCCTGCTACGCGCTGCTAAATTGCCACATTTTCCAATGGAGTTTGGCATTTCTCTGCGCCACGTAGGCAGGAGGGACGTTATCAGGAAAAAGCAGCATGTCAGTGTCACACTGACTTTCACAGTCTGATTACAGAAAGGCAAGTCTGACTGAATTATCTTTATAGTGTCACACTGACACTTTATGTGCATGTGGGCGCAGTGAGCCGGCCTGTCAAACTGTCCACTGTGCCTTTAGTTAGATTAAGATAACTTTAGCATCTGTCCCACAGCCAAAATAGTTTGCAGATAATGATGACAGTTCAGAGTTTAGAGTTTTTTGTTTGTTAATATACTTCTTACTTTTTAAGACTTGGCAAAGAAGAGCCAGCTGTCAGCGAGACGTTTCCAGAAGCTCAGTTTGACAGCTGAAAGAGTTTCAGCCATCGAAAACATTAAAACTCAACATCTCGGTGTTTTGGTGTCAGAGACAGAAACAAAAGAGCCCGGAGTCGCCATTTTTAAACAGATGCTCCACCATCACCCGCCAGAGGAACAAAAAGAAAGGCAGCGAGCGGTTTTCTTATTCAAATTAAAGTAGAATGGAGACAATAATGACATCCAATTCAAACCCCCATATTTTCCCATTAAGGATCCATTAGGAAAGAAAATCCCACCATTATTATTGTAATATTACTTTCATTTCTAAATACATAAATGGATAAATAACAAGGCGCCCATGTTGGTTTACATCTTCAGGCACTTACATATTACTCAGAAAGATGAATTTCTTTGCCCTTATTATGACTTCCAGTTCCGGTAATTATGGCAAGACTCAGCTGCTAGAAATTGGGAGATGGACATGAATAATTTGCAACAGCAAATGCGTTTTGAAGGCAACATACCTTAAACCTAATCACGGAAATGTTGTTAACCGATTATTACAGCCCAGTTTCTTCAGGCTCTGAGCTTCAGTTCGTTAAATTTAAAGTAAAATAAAAGGCACCTCATTAAAGTGGAATGTCTGTCTCTTAACATCAATATTGAAGTTGATCATGTTTAATATTTTTGTGAAAATCCTTTGCGGCCGGTGGCTTGCTGATGTTGACGACAACTTCCTTTTTAAAATTACAACCACAATATCTTGCAGCACAATAGCCACAGATTCATTTCTGTCTAATCGGGTCATATCGGGTCAGAATGTCCAGTATCACATATTTACACACCCGACACATCAGACTTTGAATTAATTCGTCTCTTCAGGTCGACCTCGGCAGATTTATTTGGGTCGGGTCCGGACGGTACTCGGCTTCCCCTCAGATCAGGCCTCTCTTAATTACTTACTCACAAAGGTTATTTCTTTTTGATCCTTCCTCACACAGAAAAAGCGACTCCAGAAAAAAAAAAGGTCTTTATTCACCACGGTGGCTCTCAGGTTGATTCAAGCTCTGTACGCCCACCATCCACCCCGACCTCCTCCTGCTGACTCCAGTGCAGGTCATAAGTTTAAACCGTCATTAAAAAAAACATTAAAAAAAAAAAAAATAGGCCCAGCCAGAGATTACATTCGTCACCACGTGATATTGTGCTAAAGGCTGGTGGAGCTGGAGGTGTACACGCGGGAAAACTCGCTGTCAACCTGCGAATCTCGATGAACGCGCCGGGAGAACCTGAAACGACCGACGTTCCGAAGCGAGAGTCGTCGCCACGGAAACGGCCACACAGGGAAACTAAGACTGTGAGCTACAACCTGCTGCAGCTGCTCCCGGCAGGAAGAGGCTAAAATAATGCAATGTGATTGGCTGTCAACACCTCGCCATCAGAGCCTGACTGGAGGTGGAGGGACAGCCGCTGAGAGAGGTTTACACTTCCCAAAATATCCAACGGAAAGCAGGGAAACTCCAAACCCACAGGATCCAGCTAATCTTTAGCAATATTTCACTTTTCATTTTGAATTCTTAAAACAGGAAGTTGTGCGCTGGGACAATTTTCAGCAGCGGGTTTTGGTGGTCACAGAGGAACGAGTGATATGATACCCGTTCGTAGAAACATTCGGTGTTTATATTAGTCGCGAGTTTTAGTTTGAAATATTAAATGCTTCCAGCCTCGTATAAAACTACATCTTAAACTGTCTTGATGTTTCACTGTAATTGATTGGTTTTAAACCTCTGTGATAAAAACACAACCTCTGAACACGAGCTGCTTACAGGTGCGTTTCCCTTCGCCTGCTTTTATTTGCATTTTGAACATAAAAGACGGATGAAAATTCCCCCCAAACCTCGAAATATCACTAAAAAGTTGCTCTTTAAACTAAAAAGGGGAAAACAAAGACTAGGAAATCCATGGACATTTATTTTACAGATTCAACTTTTCACTTCGACTTTTAAGCTGATTTGTAACGAAACCTTTTCTGACTAAATTTGAAATGCAATTAGAAGAATCAGCAGCAGTGGATTCACTGTACATGCAGTCCATTAAAGGATTATCTGGGTGGAAAATTCTCCTTATTTCGGCCTACAACTACAATATAAAAAACATGCACCTCAGGTCAGGTTACCTGGCGCCGCGCTAGTGGCAGCCTGTTGCAGCACCTCCCCCCTGAGAGCCCCCCTGCTGTAGCGAAGAAATTTCCCCTCGGGGATTAATAAAGTGTATAAAATAAAAAAATATATAATGCGTTTTAAACATCTATATTTACATGTATTAAGTGCTCATATCCTGCCTTTAAATGTGCAGGGTTAGAATAAAGTGTTCCTGACAGCAGTTTGCAGCCTGAGGTGGATTAACTGTACAACAGGGGGGGGTAAATAGATCTCGCTGTGTGTGTGTTCAGAGTTTAACCCGCGAGTAAACACAGGTTCAAATAACTGTGCGTACATCCAGCTGACTCGCGACAGCGGCTGTTTGTTGTTTTGCCTCCTTCTCTTCCTCCTCGTTTCCTCCTCCTCGTTTCCTCTTCGCTCTGCGGCGTGGGGGCTCATTAAAGCGAGCCTCGGGATGGACCGTTTTGAAATCAAACAGGAAACATTTCATTTGTGGGGATTGTCTCTGGCGCCGGATGAGCCCGAGGTGGATTTGCTTCTGCACTGCTGTTCCTGCAGCTCTCTGCAGGACTCTGACATCAGTTTGTTCTGCTGCCGCCTACAGGGGAAATCTGTGCAGATTAACGGGGAGGAGAGAGAGAGAGGCAGGGTTAGAGGTTCAATTCCCCGTACAGCTGCAGAGGTCAAAGAAAATGTCCTGCAGGATTTTACCCTTTAGTGTTTATTCTGTTTATTTGATCCGCTCTCCAAACCATTTATTTATCCCTCATTGTTGCGTTATTAAATTTATTCTTCTGAAGTAAGTCTTTTTCCGTCTAATCTGTTATTTTTTATTGATGTTGTTGACATTTTCCTCTTAGTTATGCTGCCATAGGCCGAGGCTGCTGGGGAATCTCCCATAATGCACTGAGCTCCTCTCCTCCACTCTCTTTTTTACTCTATGCATTTTTATGTTTCTATTATAATTTTTTGTAGATGAAGTTTACTTTAAAAGTATGTTTTTATTTACTTTTACGACTTCATGGAGCGCCCTTACTCGTCAACCAATCACATGCCAGTGCCGTCTCCTAGCAACAACGTTTTTGCTGCCACAACTCCCAAGTGAGCTCCTGACTCAGCAAAATCAGCTTTTTAGCCACAGAGGAATTTAGCAGCAACCAGTCAGTTAATGTGTCTTTAATTCAGAGTCTCTGGAGCTAGCAAGAGCTAACTGGATAAATACGTGAGTGTCCTGCAATTAACTGGAAGTTGTGACATCAAAACAGACCCGAGTTTTAATCACGAACTGATTTCCGAGCTGCCGAGCCGACCTCTGCCTGTGTTTGTGTCTGTCAGGTTTCTACATGTACATCGAGACGTCGAGGCCGAGACTGGAGGGTGACAAGGCCCGACTGCTGTCCCCCACCTTCAACATGAACTCCAAGAGCTCCTCCTCCTCCCCTGTTAGCAACAACCCCACCTACTGCTTCGCCTTCTACTACCACATGTACGGGAAACACATAGGTGAGAGCGCAGATGGACGATGTCGGTCTCAGGTACAGCACAGGATCAATATCAAGAATCCAAAAAAGACCCTGACTGTGCTGTTTGTTTGTTTGTTTGTTTGTTTGCCCTGTAGGAGCTCTGAATGTTTTCCTGCGTCAGAAAGGTCAGACAGTGACAGACACCTCAGTCTGGAGTCTGATCGGTAACCAAGGAGACCACTGGCGACAAGCCAAGGTCAACATCCACCCAACCGCAGCCTTCCAGGTACCACAGGCCACACCCATTTTACTACAAACCACACCCACTTGGCATAGCCCACGCCTACTTCACAACAGGTTTCACACACTAAGCAAGGGTTTCCGTAGACCACACCCATTATATACAGACCACGCCCACTTGGTTATAGTCAACGCCCAGTTTCCCCACACGATGCAAAACGTTTACTACAAACCACGCCCACATTACTACGGACCACTCACTTTACAGCAGAGCTCACCCAGGTTAAAACAGGCCACGCCAACTGCACAACAGCTTTTTTTTTTTACAACACCAGGATGGACAGTTTGGACGCACCTCGTTTCCATACAAAAGGTATTCTCTGCTTCCTGTCTCTTTGTGTCTCTGAAGATGGTGATGGAGGGAGTCCGAGGTGCTGGTATCGAAGGGGATATCGCCATCGATGATGTCACCATTGAGGAGGGCGAATGTAAAGACCCTCCTCCGAACAGTGAGTGTAATGATAGTGTGATAAATAGCTGTGAGCACGTCCCTCCTTTTCATTTTAATGGTCCTTTTATTTCAAGTATTAACACGCCCTTGAAATTAAAGGACAATTAAAGACATTTAAAAACTCATTTAGCATTTCTTTCACCATAAAAAAGTCATACATTATTAGAGCAGTAAAGAAGTAAATAAATTCTGTCTTTGTCATTAAATGCCCTTTGTCTTTATCAAGATGAATAAATTAAGTAATTTATGATTCTGAATTTAATGGTACAATTGTCTTCTTCATTTGAAGCCATTAACCATGTAAAGTTTATTAAATGTTTAATGAGGAGTGTAGAATCAGGAGGAAACGGGTGGTCCAGGAAGAGGTTCAAACTCATCATTTGTCATTTCACATGTACCTTGAGGTGATTTTTTTTTTTTTTTTTTTTTTTTTTGGGGGGGGGGGGGACAGGCTTCGGTACATCAGCTCGTACACGTGCAGTCACAGGAAAACACCACAGCTGCCACTTGGATGGTTTCAAACGGAGCTCTAGAGAAAACTATTTAAACATTGTGGGTGGTATTATCTCCTCCTTCGACTCATTAATCCTCTCTCTCTCTGTGTCCCTCACAGATCTACGGTCACTGGCCCCGCCCTCGTCACCCCATATATGGCAGCTCTGCATCACTCTGACTTTGGTCTTGATCGGCCGGCCGAGGTGACCCCCCCCCCTCCCCTCCCCTCTCTCTTCGCGAGTCCACGACCTTTGACTCCTTCGACTTACTCTCTCCCTCCCCATCCAATCCCATCATCCCCGCCATTTGTACCCCCCCCCCTCCCGCCCTCCAGCTACCAAAGATACGGTCAGAGTTGTAGACTGACTTCCTGCCAAGACGGCTTGACGCAACAGGTCGAAACATCACAGGACAAAATGAGAACTGACGTTTAAAGGAACAGTCCAATATTTTACTGAGCTGCTCCCCGTTCGGGCGGATAGCGACTTCACGTCTGCGTCCAGGAGGTTTTTAGGGTAGCTTAATTTAGCATAGCGACAGGAAGCAGGGGGAAACCGCTGGCCGAGCTCCGTTGTGAAAGGAGAAGAATTCCCTTTCGGTGTCTTGCAAAACTGTCCGATTTACATTTATGTCGTTCGCTAAGCAAGCCAGTCGGCGGTCCGTCCCGCGGGTCAGACGAGTTTACGGTCGAGAAAAACATCTCCGGCGCCAACAGCTGCTGAAACCAGTGAAGCATTTTGCGTTCACATTTCTGCACCTGCTCAATAAGCCGACATGCGTCATGTAAATAATCTAAACAGCCTAAAAAAAAAAAAACCCTGCTGCACCGATGTTAGCCGTAGGCTAGCTAACATCACAAACACCGGCCTGCGTTTTGTGACGAAGCTCGAACTCATTGTCGTAGCAGCGAGTTACGACGCCGTGCAAACCAAAACATATCCAGCTTCTTCTTCTTCTTCTTCTTCTTCTCCTCCTCCTCCGGGTTTTCATTGGCCGGCCGGCCCGCGTGTCCTCCGTCCAGGCCGAGCGGGAGGATAACGTTTCCTGTCAGCTCTATTCTTAAAGGTTTACATCGGAGCAGCGTTTTCTCTTCTCGTCCCTGAACGCCTCTCACGTGCAAACGCAGACGTCGGTGTGAAACACGACATTGTGCGGGTTTTTGTTTGTGTGGAGCGTCGGGCGCCCGACGGACACGATGGGATTTTTCCCGTCATCACGAGCGCATCGGTTTCCTCCAGTGAAATTCTTTGACCTTTCAGACGCCGAGCGCAGCAGATCAGCGTCAGCAAAGAGGAAACAACAGCTTGAATGTCAACCTCCCCCCCCCTCCCGTCCCACCGTCCCCACTCGTCATCCTCCACCCTCCCGCCCTCGCCGTTCTCCCCCCTCTCAACAACAGATCAACCGTACTGTACCGCAAGGTGGACGGACGAGCGGCAGGCGCTAACGTTTCTTTGGAGCGGCGGGGTTGTTTTTTTTTTACAGCAGGCGGGAGCGACTGAGCAGCGTTTAAAAAAAAAAAAAAAATACTGTTGGATCACATTTTGACGTCTTTCTGTCTGCGACAGACCGAGGAGGAGAGTTTACCCTCTGCCATGACATCAAGTGCCTTCAGACTCTCAGAGGAAAAGATCACCGGGCCGAGGACGACCGCCGTCGTCACGGAAACAAAGAGTGTCGGACATCGTTCTGTCTTAACAACCGGAGAGATTAAAAAAAAAAAAAAAAAAAAAAAAAAAAAATCAAACGAAATCGTCCTCTGGTTTGATTATGCAGAGAAACCGTTTCTTACTTTTCTTTTTCTTTTTTTTCTTTTTTTGAGATGAAAATTCTGGGAAAACGGAAGCCGTGAAAAAAAAAAGAGGCAACTAACAAAAGAAGCCATGGACAGGAGCGGATTCTCAATACAGACAGCAAGTGCTCTGATTTATTTAACGACTACAAGAACCACGCGCAGTCTTCATCTGAGGATCTGCGACTGGATATTTCAAAATAAAAGGACTTCCTGTTGGACGGTTTTCAGCCCTAAGCCAATAGGATTTAAGCATTTGGTCTCTCAGAACTATTTTAATATTTCAAAATAAGAGTTTTCAGAAGGGGGCGGAGACTTTGACGCTACCTGAGACCATCGGTTACCTTAAACTATAGGTGGAGCTTTTGGAGAAATGAAGAAAGAAAAATGTAATGTAAACTCAAATGTTATATTGTTCCTATGATATTATAAAGACAGGGGACATCTTTACACTTTTAGCTCCACGCCATCTCTTTTGCTTTGTTGGTTTGAACAAGGGTGGGGGTTTTATTCTTTTTTTTTTTTTCTTTCTTTTTTTTGGGGGGTTTCAGGATTTGTGGAAAAACTCGAAGGGAAAACTTAATATCTAAAAAGTGAATTTATTTTTCATCTGGTTGATGGTTTGACTGACAGATAAACATCTTTTGGTACACGTCATGCTGATCTCTATTCAAACTGTGGTGAGGATCCATTAAAAGAAAGCACAAAAAAGAAGTTGAGAAACGAACAACACATCTGTACACATGTGTAGGGAAACACCTTTAGGACAAATTATCCAGATTCATCACCTCCGCGTCTTACATCTTATGGAAGCCCATTTCTGCCAAGGAAAAGAAAAAAAAATTGGATAAAAACTTAGCATGATTGAAAAAAAAAAATTGTCATTTTAATTTAGTAAATCATTTAAAAAAAAGTCAATTTAATTGACTCATAATTTTTACATAATATTTAGATTTAACAATAACTTCTCATACATTTTTATAATGTTGGCTTAAATTGTATTTATTTCCTTGCGCTTGTTCTTTTTTTTTGTAAGTCATTGCTCAAACCATTTTTTGTTGCTGTTGTTTTTGGCAGTAATGGGCTTCCGTACATTAGCTGGTGCACATGTTGTCACAACAAAACCACGCAACTGCCATTTTAAATCCCGTGGTTTTACAACATATACGAAAGAAAAAATAAATAAATATATATATATATATATATATATATATGTATTTGAGCTTGAAAATCAGTTTAAAGACACAGAGTTTCTCAGTGAATCAGAATGTGATCAAATCGTGCAGGGAATTGATTTGATCGATTGAAAGTGGACATGATTTAATAACATTAATGAGCTGGCTATGAGATGACAAAGCCAAGAGTGATTTTATATGATTCACTGTGTCTTTTAAAAACTCTCTCCCTGCAAAACCGTGTCTCTTATTGGAGATGCATGCTGTGTTTTGTTTTTTGTTTTTTTCAGTACATGATGACGATGATGATGATGATGATGATGATGATGATGATGATGATGATGATGAAGCAGCAGTAAAACAGCCTGATTCCATCTCGGCCACTGTCTCACACACACACACACACACACACACACACACACACTGTTATTGAACCAGAAGTCAGCAGAGGATCCACTGGAAAACGACTCCCTTGGATAAATGTAATTTCGCTTTATTGTTTTGTTGATTTCTGTTCCTCCCTGTGGCAGCAGTTTTAGTCCCTCGTCATTGTTATTCCACTGCAGCTGATGATCAGATTTGTTATTACAGCTCCTCTGGGTATGACTTTATCCTCCACTGCATCATTATCACATTAACTCAAGATGATTAGTCGCCTCTGACGAACACCACTTGGGTGCAAAGTATTTATTTGGGCAAAATGTTTTGAAAAGTGTCCAGAGTCGATCTCTGCTGATGACAATCACAGAAATGAGCCTCATTTATTCCAAATGAGATAAATGTTTAATTCTTCTGGTCCGCTAATACGAACAACAAATTATTCCCTCGTAATGTCTGGAAGAGAAATTTGTGCTTCAGCCTATTAATGTCTGGACAAGAAAAAACATATTAACACTTATTATGAAAATGCAAGAATCTCGAGGCATGTCCAACTTTTGACTCTCTAAATTAAGTTCCAGTTAAATTGTCAAATATTTGGATTTTAACTTCTTTAACCTCACGACATCACATCACTCGAGGTGTTTGCAGAAATGTACTGATATCGGAGACGTCGGAACTTACAGATCTCACTGTGAACCAGGACAAGTTGTTTGAAGCAGATATTTGTTGCTATTTTGTTTGCAAGCTTGTCGTGCCGTTGACAGGTTCAGACAAAGGCGGTTATTTACACTGAAAATCTTCAAAGAGCTGCCGCTCCGGGTTACCACCTGCAGTGTTTCTTAAACTATTACAAGAAATAGTGTTGTTGTTTTTTTTTATCCATAGTTGTGGTTCAGGAGCTACAGCCGTTTTGATTTGATGCATTTTTCTCCAAAATAGTTGTCGAGTCAGCGAGACTAATTTCTTTCTTTCACTCATTTTTATCCTGGCACAAATGGACGACTATAAATGTGGGTCCATTTACCTCTTAACTTTAAGGTTTTAGGTACCTAAATTGACGTTAGACATTAAAAGAAAAAAGAAAAGCTCTTTAGAGAATATTTATCATAGTGGAAATAAAACAACGCATTAAAACAAAGGAAAAATGAAGTTAAAATGAATCTGCCCAACAACGAAATACAATTCAGCTGATAAAAATACAGACAATAAAACTCTGCAGGTAAAACATAACATAAAGGCAGTAAAACTCAGGCTTTGACACCATCTGGTTCCACTTTTGTTTTGTAAGACCTCAATTGCCAGTTTGTCTGAATTTGACGTCACAAAAGACGTCTCAGCTGGTCGAAACTTATGGCGTCAATTCTGCAGTGGAAAAACACGTCATTTTTTCCCCCACAGGTCTGATCTCTGTGTTGTTTATATTAGAGAGAGGGGGAGGGTGGAGTGGGGGGGCATAAATTTCAAGTTTTAAAAAAGCCACCAACACGATGTGGACTTGTGAAGAAAGATATTTTTATATAACTGTGATTATTCTCTGCAATACATGCTCAGATCAGTTGGACTGACTGATGGCTACACTGCATTCTGGTTATTATTATTAATTATTATTATTAATTATTATATTAATAAATACACTCCAAATGTAACTTCTCTGTGTTTTTCGTTTTTCTTTATTTCTTTATGGGGGTAAAAGCTTATGTACATTTTTGGTCTCCTTACAAGTGATACGAGTGTGTGTGTGTGTGGGGGGGGGGGTTGTTTGTTTTTAAAGAAGAACAATTGTCCAATAACAAACTGTCTACTCTGCCCGACTTTGTAACTTATTATTTGGTCAGTGTTGATATTTAATTTTTTTTGCTTTTAAGTTTTTCATCATTTTCATCATTGTGTCGTTTTTAGTTTATCATAATTTCTGGCTGTAACATAGAGCTGCTAAAAGCTAACTAGCCAAGCTTAGTACAGTATTTGATTTTATGTAACATTCACAATCATTTTTATTCTTTTATAAGAAAGAAAATGATCATCAAACTACAGTCTTGCAGCATATGTAGCAGAGCAAACTTTAAACTTTTCTGTAGTTTGTTTTTCTCGTATATGACGGTCAATTTAGTACCTGAAGGTTTCGATTCAGTAACTGAAGAGGCCTCTGAAAAACTGTGGATGACATTTTCCTACCTATCGTTGAACATTTCTTAAACTAAATAATTATCCAATTGTGTTTCAGCTCTTTTCGGTGCTCAGGATCGAATGTGATCAAACCACAGGCTGCACATTAGAAACATTAAAAGGGCTGCAAGTGCTGGAGAGCGGAGTCGAGGCCTGCACGGTTCCTGCTGGCTTGCTGGTCCTGTTTCACTTCAGTCTAAAAAAAAAAAAAAAAAAATGGTTGAGGGCAGAAAATGAAGTCCAGTAATGAGAGTGAGAGTGAGAGGGAGCCGAATGACGAGCTTTCACCACCTGAATGGAAATGACAGCTTTCAAACAGGCCGGCAGTGCATCGAGCGAAGTCGCTGCGCTGATGAAAAAAGGACAGCACAGATTGAACACGTTTGGTGTCGGGATGTGTTACTGGATGTTTTTTTTTTTTTTTTCTGGGATGTTAGATTGTTGTTTTTTTGGAGATGAATTGTTTCTGTTTTGCTCTCATTTTTCTGCCGTCACCATGCTGCTGCTGCTGCTGCTGTTGTTGTGGATGATTTGTTTTTTTCCATTAAGTTAACATGAGAAATATAATTCTTAGTCTTCAGGTATCTTCTCAGACCCGGATCGTTTATCAGCTGGGACACTGAGCTGCCGGCTGAACGTCTTCAGCACTCTCAGACAGACTGCAGCAGCCGTCCTGTTTATCGCTGCCTTTATTTACTGAATCCAGCCTCAGCGGCCTTAATGGCCGCCATTCATCATCCCTCAATTGATTTTCAGTTGCAGCGCTTGCAGTGTGTTAAGCAGATCAGGGGCGGGCCGGTCTATTTGCTGGAGTGGGTGTGGGTGGGTTTGTTGAAGCCCCGAGGAGAGCGCTGGTGGGAGGAGTCTCCGTCCCTCCTGCTGTGGCCTAGTTTGGAACGGCGTGGCACAGTTATGGTTTCTGTAATGTCTGCTGATTTGATTTTTGCTGCAGGTTTTTTAGTGTCTCTATTTTTCTTGCTGTTTTTTTTTTTTTTTTTTACCGTTTCCGGTTGTGATGAGTCCTCATGTTGTCTGAACATCAAAACAAATTGCTGATTTAAAGCAGTATCCGCCCCCCCCCCAAAAAAAAAAAAAAAAAAAACTTTACAGTTGCTATATGTCCACGTCCATCTTCTGACACGCACTTCGGGGTCAGGCGTGTCCCCTCTAAAAGTCTGCTCGCTGGGTTTTAAATGAATGGATTGCCTGATAATCGTCCATGCCTGGAGTTGGTCATCAGTAGGATTTTGTCAGAACCAGGACAGACGTGCGCTTTCCCGTGAACGTGTTCAGATCCTGTGATGCGTGACGAGTCCTTGACTCGGCGGTGAAAGCGTCTGCTGATGCGGGGGAACAATCCGCCTCCATTTCTTTCATTTCCTGTGAGTTCAAACAGAAGCACATTGTCGACACATCTTGAATTCTCGGCGGAGTCGCAGTCGTGGTGGAGGCGGAGGGCGTCTTTCTTGTTCTGATCAGGAAACGCTTTCGGAGCCGGCGCAGTTGGGCTGTCATCTGAACACAAAGCTGCTCTCTGATCTGACAGTTAACCCGACTGAACCTGACGCCTCACAAGGCGGTGGAGGTGTGACTCTGTTTAAATGCATTAACTCGGAGGCTAAATGGACTAAGTCTGTGTTGCAGGCGCCTCTTGACACTTCCCCAACCCGAAGAGTCGAAAACCACAGAATGAACCCACTTCTTAAACTTACTGCGTTTAAACCAGTTTAATGTCAAACTCTTGTTTGTGAAACTACTGAATTTGTCCCACAAATGATTCAACTTGTTTGATTTCAGAATCATGTTTTACATGCGCTGTGGGGACATTGTGTGTCTTACTTTTTTGACATGCACTGTAGGGACATTTTGTGTGAGTGTACTTGTTTTATTTGCACAGTAAGGACATTGCGTGTGTGTTTACTAGTTTTACATGCGCTGTGGGGACGTTGCGTGTGTGTGTGTGTGTGTGTGTGTGTGTGTGTGTGTGTGTGTGTGTGTGTGTGTGTGTGTGTGTGTGTGTGTGTGTGTGTGTGTGTGTGTGTGTGTGTGTGTGCACTTGTTTTACTCCCGCTGTGGGGATGCTGTGTGTGTATGTACTTGCTTTACTGTACCTGTGGGGACATTAGTCTGGTGGGCCCACAAAAAGCCCCATAAAGTCCCTATAATTGCAATCATTGCACGTTAGATTGAAGACTTTGTGTTAACTTTTTAGCATTCACCCTTTTCTTTACTAAAAAATACCAAAAGCATGGAAGCAATTTTGTCTGTTGGACTCTTAAAGTGAAAACAGCCGTGGTGAAAGAGGTATTCAGATTACTCAAGTACTAGTACCAATTTAACAATATAAAAACACTCCATAACAAGTAAAAGTACCTATACAGCAGAGTAAAAATGTATTGACAATCTTACTTAAATAAAAGTAAAAAGGTATTAGCAATAAAACACAGTTAAAGTATTAAAGTAAGAGTATTGGTTTGGTTCCTCTGACTGATATATTATTAAATATGTCATCAATAAATTATTAATACTGAATAATTCGTGTGTAAGCAGCATTGTACTGTTGTAACTCCTGCAGGTGGAGCTAATTTAAACTACTTTATAGTTTTATATCCAGGGACAGCAGAAGGTTTTGATTCACAAATCTGTTTTTCAGTTTCTTGACTTTTTCTCTAATATTTGATTTTTGCCGAGATATTGAATTATTTGAACATTTATTGAAATGAAACCATGTGAAAAAAAAAAAAAAAGTCATAGTATCAAAGCTACACTGAAGAGACACAATTCAAGATGTAAATATCATCGGAAGGAACACGTGAAGTTTAAGGTCTTGCTGTTTCAGACATCAGCCACTAGATGGCAGCAGCAGAGTGCGTCCAAAAGCAGCATGCGCGACCCAAACACTTCTTCACACGTGTTGCCACAGACATGAAGGCCAGAGAGACGTTAGTCATTGCTGCCTACAACATACACTCCCATCTGTCTTTCCAGTTATTCTGGTAAAACCAATAGAAATATATGACCTCTGTCCAAATAAGACATTACTTCAGTACCATATTTAATTTCCTATTGGAATCAAATTGTAGGTGACATGATGTGGAAGAAGACCTGTTTTTTTTACCCAATCAATACTTACATCAATAATAAAGAAATTCTTTCCTAAATTTTGTCCGGATAAAAACATTTAAGAGAGACATTAATGTAAAATTTAGTTCGTGTGATAGTTCGTTGTTCAGAAACATTCATTTGTGCATTTATTTTGGTATTATTACCCATCTGTGATGAATTTCTGGCACAACGTTTGTGCTTTCACTATGGGAAATATTAATGACAGATTGACCTTACTTTGGAACAATGTAGTGTTTGGTCTCCTCGATAACAATAAAGAAAAAAAACTCCCACGTGATGAATCTAATCATTATAATGGCCAAATTCCATGTTAATAAATATACATTTACAGGTCAAAAATATATTAATTAATATATATATTCAATAAATTATATTGTTCTTTTTTTCTCGATTGAAATAATCAACGCAAATTCACGCAATGTATATTTGGAGCTCGCAATTTTGCAAAATTCCCATAATTTCTCCTCATTAAAGGTTAGGAGCTCGGCTGAAGGTATTACAGTACAAATAAGTGTTTCCAAAAAAAAACAAAAAAAAACGCTTTATCAGCAAAAATAACTCTACACGGTCAGTAAGGCTCTTCATCATCTCCTCTCCTCATCAAAACAAACCACGGACCTGAAAAAACAGCAAAAACCAGAGGTTTTATGGGTTTATGGGATATGTGGTCTCATATGTGTTAAATTACTTTTATACACTGCACTTTACGTTTTATATCTTTTTTTTTCCACAGGTGGTTTACTCACTCACTCGATGACGCATGACGTCCGCGCTAACAAGCTCCTGTGTCATCACCATCTCCACTCGTCATCACTTCCTGCCGTTCACCCATCTGACGTCACCGGTCCGTTTCGCACCGCTTCGGCTCAGCGGGACCTTCTTCGGGACAGCCATTGGCTGTCAGCGGAAGAGTGTCAGGACGGCCAACCAACGAACGTTTTGGAGGACAGTGAAGCCCCGCCCACTCCGTCCCTCGTGTGGCGCATTCAAGTGACACACATGACCTCGGAAAACAACAACAATGCACTATTCATGCTCAAAAGTGTCTTTATTATTGTTTTAATGAGCTGGTTTCTGTTTTGTTTGTTACTGTTTTTATCTCCTGCTATTGTTCTATATAATGTTCTATTTTTTGTTGTGATTTTCTGAAGTGATGGAGTATATTTGTGTGGTTATAATCCTGGGTCAGTCATATGAGGCCTATTGTAACTTTGTTTTGTAAAACATTGTAGACCTTTCAATAAAATTCATTGTCATTATTATTAGAATTAGTCATAGGTATGGTAGTGAAGGCAACAAAACCTGGAATTAAAAGTTGTTGTTTTTTTTTATCTGAAATGTTTTACTTATGTTAGACCCTTAAAGGGTCCAGAGGCCCTTAAGCCAGAGCCTCAACCTATTTTCCAGTGCTTTTTGAAACTGATGTTTTTGCTTCTGTACACATGGTGTTGGAAAAATTACTCCGAGGCTCGGTTCAAAATCAAACATATCGGACATTTATTCTTGCAAGAAGGAGCAAATACATGCACCCTCAAAGAGAGGTGTCCAGCAGTGCTCCCAGATCTCCTCTGTAGGGCAGCTTTTATACAGTGTGACAAACAGTTGAGTCACTGGTATCTGCTTTTGTATGGTAATACTGAGTTGATTGTAGGTCACAAGATAAGGACACATGGGAGTTGTCAATTAGATGCGGAAAGTAAAACAAAAAGGAATCACTTGCAAATAAGACAGACAAAAGAGACTTTCCGGAGCCTGATTGACTACAGACTTTCCGGAGCCACAACGCAAACAAGAGTAAGATACAAATCTTTTTTTTTTTTTTTTTTTTTTTTTTCATCAAATGGTTACCACACTTAAATTTATTACATTTTTGGTAGCCAACTTTCAATGTAATAAATGAGCACTTCATATATATATATAAATATATATATATATAAATATATATATATATATAACAACTAACAGCTTATTATCAGGAAGTATATCACTGATGGTTTTAAAATGAACTTTTATTTTTGGAAGTAAAAGCAGTTAAAGACATTGTATTCTTATTTTAAAATCTTGAAATTACACATTTCTTCTGAAAGACCGTTTTAAAGCGAACGGATGTGTAACACTAGAATTTCCGAGCTCGCCGTGGGTCAGTGAAGTAGATTAAAACTTGGTCAACAAGCCGCCAGTGAGCCCCTCTCCAGCCGGGACTTCTTCCTCACTTTGGATCGCCGATTAGCGCTTCATCGATCCACGACTCGGTAAAAAGCATCAGAAATGGTTTCTACTGACTCTATTGAGCGTGTGCCGCGTGTGTTCGCCGCGATTTTTCACGCGGAGTTTGTCCGCTCACGCGGTGAGAAGCACACTTCCATGTGGGCAGATTATCGGCGCGTCTAACAAAAGAGCCGCTCCGTGCTCGGTCCAGCCGCCCGGTCCGACCTCCGCCGCACTCATTCCAGCCCCGGTTCTCCTCGGGGGCTTCAGTTTGACGTGTTTGGGCGAAGTTTGGCTCCTCACATTCGGTCTTTGTGACTCGGTTTCCCTCCTCTTTTTTTTTTTTTTTTTTTTTTTCAAAAGGTGGCCGGTGGACGCGGAGCTGAGATGCCGCTTCTCCACAGGAAAGCCTTCATCCGGCAGAAGCCGCCGGCGGACCTGCGCCCGGACGAGGAGGTGTTCCTCTGTAAAATCACCCGAGAGATCTTCAGGACCTACGAGTGAGTACCTGGCCGCCCTCCCGGCTCACCTGTGGGAGCCGGGAGGAGGTAAAGTTTGACTGACAGTCGGCAAAGTTCCAGCCGAGAAGAACAAACTTTACTGAGGCAGAAAAATGAAACTTTCCGGGTTAAAACCGGGAGCAGGTGCTCGGATGTGGACCGCGCGGGCCGACTAGGTGTTAGTGTTCACTCGGTGGGCTAGCTGACGGAGCTAAAGCGGGTTAGCGCCTGTTAGCTCGGGCAGCTAACAGTAAAGCTGTCAGTCGGCGGCTAGCGGAGCTAGTTTTAGCTGTTAGCTCGGTGCCATTAGGCCCGCCGTCCGTTAGGGACCGTTTAACGGACCCGCCGAGGTCCATTTAAAGGGCACCTGCGCCGGTTTGAACCGCCCGGATAAAGCCTTTGAGCTCGGGACAGTTTGGTCAGAGTTTCCTGACGGGCTGTGGATCACCAATCTATAAATTGATCGACTCAAACTGAACCTGAAGAAACTACAAACTCGTGTGTCTTGAAGAACTTCCCATCTGTGTCGACATTAAGATTTCACATCCACACTGACACACTTTGAGTGGACTGAAACATCCTGCTCTGAAACCCTCAAATGTGTTTTTGAATATTGGTTCTGCGTCCAACTGATGGATCGATCATCTGATTTGCTGTCTGGATCAATAGTTTAGTCTTTACAATGTCATAAATGAGGATAAATCGTCTAATAATAAATAGACTATGCGTGGAGAGATGCTTTGGACCTAATGCTGAAAAATGAAAGTCTGATTTGAGTGAAAACATCCCTTTACTCATGTGGATGAACTGTTTTGGTGCTTGAACTTGGCTTTCCAAAGTCTTAAGTTCACAAAAGTTGTGAAATATATGGAGAGAAAAAAAGTACAGAAATGTCTAAAATAAATTTTTGTAATATCCCTTTATATGAAGTGTATTTGTGCCACTCCAGAAAAAGGAAAATAGATCATTATCACGTAATAACCTCTTAATCATGATAACGTTTATTGTAACAGATATTTTTATGCAAGTATGACATAAAAACGTATAACATTATAAAAAAACTTGTGTAATAACAACTTACGTTATGACATGATAAGTTATTGTTATAACATGAAAAGTTCTACACTACAATTTATATTGTTTTAATGTGAAACCCATGATTGAATTAATTATTTCCCAATTTATCACATAAATAACGTGAAAAAACCATTTCACAACATAAGTTTCTTGTAATAGCATGATATGCGGGTATGTCGAAATAACATGAAATTGTCTCGTTTAAATGTGAACAACATCGCGTCACAACAAACTTTTCAGACAGAAACGGATCTGTTTTTCTTTTTCTGCCGTGGCAGCACTTTGCCTCCATACTGCCGCGCTAATACACACGAAAAACACTGTTTACGATATCTAAATACTGTTTTCAGTCAATTTCAAGGGGTGGGTGGGACCTCGGGGATTTCCTGAGTGTCCATTGGTTTGTTTTACACAAAAGCAGACAGACACAGGAACCCACCAGCCGCACACGGAGAGATGCAGCTTAAGTGCCACGCAGCTCTTTTCTCAGCCTCCCTAACACATACTGAAGGTTTGATTCGGATCCAAACCAGCACTGGATTATCTGATTTAATCGTGTTTCAGAATCCGTGTTTTTTTTTTTTTTTTTGTTAATCACCCATTTTCAAGATCTTATCCAATCCGATGGATCAGATTAGATTTCTTTAGAACAACCAGATCCTGGTTCTCCAGAAACCCTGACAACATGAATATTAGTTCTGTGTCGAACTGTTTTCATGATCAATACATCTGCGGATGCACCCCCCCCCTCTCCTCTTCCTCCCAGTGAGTTCTTTGAGAGGACCATCCTGTGCAACAGTCTGGTATGGAGCTGCGCTCTGACGGGGCGAGCGGGCCTCACCTACCTGGAGGCGGTGGACAGCGAGCGGCGGGCGAAGCAGAGCCTCCAGAGTTTCCCTCCGTCCCTGGTGGTGCCGCTGCTCCACCTGGCCGCTCTGAGCCACCGCTGCAGGCTGACGGAGCTCTGCGAGGAAGTCCACGCCTTCGTCAAAGACCGCTTCTTCCCCGGGGAGACGGTGGACGTCAGCGGACGCAAGGGAGTCAGGTACTGGCCGTCTGCCGGCAACGTTTGTGTCGCGGTTACCGTGGTTACGGGTGGTGTTTTCATCTCCGTTTACCTGTTGAAATTCAGTAAAACAATTCGTCATCATAAGGTGCACCTGAAAACAGATGAAGTGACGTGTGTGTGTGTGTGTGTGTGTGTGTGTGTGTGTGTGTGTGTGTGTGTGTGTGTGTGTGTGTGTGTGTGTGTGTGTGTGTGTGTGTGTGTGTGTGTGTGTGTTTCAGACATGTGTGTGAGATCCTGCAGGTGCAGTCGCCTCAGGCCATCGCTAACGGAGCGGCGGCCGCTAACGGCTACGCCCAGCGGGCCGACGGCGACACCATCGTCATCAGCGACAGCGACGACGAGAGCAACGCCTTCCAGAGCCCCATGACGCATGTCAATGGGTCAGTAGGTCAAAGGTCAAGTCTGATATGACTGCGTTTTTGCTTTTTCTCACGTTGTGGGGACATGCATCTGTTCACACAGTCTGTGTGTGCCAACAGGAAGAAGAAGAAGCCTCTGAGTCCGTCGGTGTTTAAGTACACAGTGAGGATGATGAAGGACGAACACAGCGAGCCGTTCACTGTCAAAGCCAATCAGATCAGGTGAGGAGCTTCACCTGGAGGATCTGACCTCAACTTCACTGCCGATTTCTCCTCCGCAGAGAAACAGATTGTGACACCAGAACAGCCCGATAGCAATTAATTTGATTAATCAGCGGAAAGAAAATTTATCTGAAACTATTTCGATTTTAATAAATAAGTAATATTTTAGGAAAAAGTGCTAAATGTAAGATTTTTTTTCTTTTCTTCAGGGTCTGATATGGGTCGGTATTTTTTCATACATTTTTATGCATTTCATGTTGTGGATCAAAGTCAAACCCGCCAATCGAAACGACAAAAAAAAGAACAGCGCCGATGTGACATCTACCGCTGCAGGAACATTTTTACTGTTTCGTGTGGATGATGATGTCGGCGTCCTCGGGTCTTGAATGTCAGCCTACATGTTGATCAGCAGGGGAGTTTGGAGGGAGTCACTTGCTCTCGGGCAGAGTACTGATCAATGGTACCCGAAGATGATCAGTAGTTTCAGTCGTTGTTCAACTGATGAACTTTGTGTTTTTTTTTTTACAGCCGTAGAAAATCCACTCTGTCCAGAGAGAGACTGAAGCTTCTCTTCAAGCAGCACTGCGAGCCTCAGAACGGGACCATCGCGCTCAAGGTGAGAACCCGTGACCCGTGTCACAGTAACCGGACCCCTGCTGTGTTAATGACATCACTTCCTGTCTCTCAGCCCTCCACAGTGACCAAGTACCGGCTGTCCGAACAGACCTTCTCTCAGTTCTTCCCCGATGAGCCCCCGTTCTTCCCCTTCAGCCCCTCCTCTCATAGGGGAGGGGGGCGTGGCTCTCCTGGACAGGTACGTATGAAGGTTATGACTTCCTCCCGGTCCACTGATATCTCTGATCAATACTTGCGATGAGTGAACTTCGCTGCGTGTTTTCCAGGCAAGCTCGTCGCTGCTGAAGGCGGCGGAGGAGAAGCTGAAGCTGCTTCAGCAGAGGCAGGAGATGGCGTTCACCGCTCAGGACAAAGCTCGCCTGAAAAAGGAGAAGGAGGACGCGCAGGAGGCCAAGAGGAGGGAGAAGGAGGACAAGGAGAAGCTGAGGGAGGAGCACAGGCGGAGGTTTGAGGAGGAGAAGCAGAAGAGGAGGGAGGAGAAGGAGCGCAGGAAGCTGGAGAAGGACAGGGTGAGTCGCAGCGACGCGTCGAATTGAAAAAAAACAAAAAAAAAAACCTGCAGGTGAAATCGAAGCGTCGGAGTCGACACGTTTGTGGATCTGATTTAAACAGGAGCGGGAAAAGCTGAAGGAGGAGAAGAAGAAGTACGCCGAGCGGCTGAAGCTGTGGAATAAACCCAGAGAGGACATGGAGTGTGAAGACCTGAAGGTCAGTGAACGCACCGCCTCCTCACTGACAGACTGGGATCAATACACATGTTGATTAAAACTGATGCGGGAGAAATTCTGTGAGCATCATAGCGAGTTTTTAGATGTTGTCATGGAGACGGAGACATGGAAGTCCATCAAAACCACTCAATATTTGTAGGCCTTTCAATTTGCAGATCATACAACCTTTTTCAGACTTGAAAGATCTAAGTTTATTATCGTATCAATTTTAAAAGTATCAATGTGACGTTGTGGTTTTGTTAAGGATGTGATTCCTGATCCATGGATCTTTGCATGTGTTGGTTCCGCCAGGAGCTGCCCAGTCCGGTTCAAGTGAGAACCCGTCTTCCAGCGGAGCTCTTTGGAGACGCTCTGATGGTTCTGGAGTTCCTGCGGGCCTTCGGCGAGGCTTTCGACCTGAAGGACGAGTTCCCCGACGGCATCTCTCTGGGTGAGAACCTTTGTGGGACCCTGTTGTTCTCCACTGCCTTAATCCGGTGATGTGGTCCTGCTGTGTGGAAGGAAGTTTTGATGGAGTTCCGGGGGTTGTAGTTGAAATCCCAGCGATCAGTGTTGTCTTTTTTATCGTGCTTTTAATCTGTTTAAGATCCTGTAAGAGTAGCTGGTTCTAAGTTTGAGCTGATATTTCTCATTTTGCTACAAAAGAGGTTTTTACAGACGTTCTAAGAGACGTTGTGTTCATTGTAATAGATATTCTCTAAGTCCCCCTGCTACATTAAGGGTACAATATTTTGTTGGTTCAGATGCTGGTGGATTGAGAAGTTCCACAGGTTTAGTAGAGGACTCCTAAGGGAAGCGATCTCAGATGATCTTCTATTTCCTGACAGATCTTCTAGAGGTTCACTCGGTTCTGACCGGTTCTTGGACTTCTGTATATTGTTTGTTCCAAGTTGTGGCATAGGGAGAGATGTTTAGTTCTCATCTCCTCTGCAGAGTCTCTGAAGGTTGTCAGTTCTTATGTTTTCTCTCCACAGAGATTCTGGAGGAGGCTCTGGTGGGTTCTGACCCTGAAGGTCCTCTCTGTGAGCTGCTCTTCTTCTTCCTGTCGGCCATTTTTCAGGCTCTGGACGAGGAGCAGGAGGAGGTGGCCAAAGACCAGGCTGAAGGTCAGACACACGCACAAACGCAGGGTTTTATTTTTTTGACATGTTAGAAAAGAATGAAGCTTAAAACTAACTGAACAGTCCTGTGAAGCTCTGTCCCAACATGAAGACAAGCCTAAATGTCCTTACTTTAATGTCCTTGAGTCCTAACAACTGAACTGAACCTGCTGCTGTGTGTTCAGTCTGAACATTTTCTCCAGTGAGACCAAAACTCAGAGAATCATCCAACTTACAAATTACACCTCATGTTATGTCGGTAATGCCCACATGGGGGTGCTGTGTTTTGTATATTACAGTATGTATGTATATATATATATAAGGTGTGTGTACAGTTGTTGTATATAATGTGTGTATTACATGTGTATATTGTGTGTGTGTGTGTACATGTTGTGTACCCGCAGACCTGTCGGAGGCTCTGGACGATGACTCTGACGCCACTCGGTCGGCCCTAAGCGCCGTCGCCTCATTGGCTGCAGCCTGGCCTCAGCTGCATCAGGGCTGCAGTCTGAAGCAGCTGGACCTGGACAGCTGCACGCTCTCGGAGATCCTGCGCCTGCACATCCTGGCGTCCGGCGCCGACTGTAACCACGGCAACGCCAAGCTCCGCTACCAGAAGCAGGGCGGGTTCACGCTGATGGACGACCCGTGCGTGGAGCTGCGATTGACCGAGCCGGCGCTGCTGAAGAGGCTGTCGTGCACGGCGGTGTACGACCTGGCGCCAGGTGAGCAACCGGCCAATCAAACGCCGTCTTGCTTATGTACACGATCAAAGTCAATGAATACTGATCTGTTTAGACTTGTATTGATATAAACTGACTGTACTGTATGCGCGGGATAAAAGCTTCATGTCCTGCAGGACGTTCCAGTATCAGTGTGTGTTACTGACGGATATTGATGAGTACTAATGTGTCTGCAGGGGAGAAGCTGAGGATCCTGCAGGCTCTGGTGGGGAAGGTGCTGACGTTGGCGTCCAGCAGAGATCTGATTGAAGACTGCGTGGAGGAGCAGAGAGCCACCAGACAGGAGCTGAGAGAGATCAGAGCCGAACAACACCGGCGAGAGAGAGAGGAGGCCGCACACAGGTATACACACAACACAAAATACACACAGGTGTACACACAACACAAACTACACACGACACAAACTACACACGGGTATACACACGACACAAACTACACACAGGTATACACACGACAAACTACACACAGGTATACACACAACACAAACTACACACGGGTATACACACGACAAACTACACACGGGTATACACACAACACAAACTACACACGGGTATACACACGACACAAACTACACACGGGTATACACACGACGCAAACTACACACAGGTGTACACACGACGCAAACTACACACGGGTGTACACACGACGCAAACTACACTGGGTATACACACGAGGCAAACTACACACGGGTATACACACGAGGCAAACTACACACGGGTATACACACGACACAAACTGACCTGCTGTTCTTCTCGTCTCACTTTTAGGGTCCGTCTTCGTAAGGAGGAGAAGCTGAGGGAGCAAGAGCAGCGGCTGAGGGAGAAGGAGGAGAAACTGAAGGAGCAGGAGGAGAAACTCAAAGAACAGGAGGTGAAGAGAGGACTCCAAACAAACGGGTAGGAATTCAATTCAATTCCCGTACTTGCTAATTATCATCCTGCCTGGTTTTCATGAAGACCTTTGAGCCTTTGGCCTTTATGACATTACGGCAGATAGTTTGTTTTAAGTGCTCTCAAAAAAAACAAAAAAAAAGCTCTATATTTGTTCTCTGTTCAGTGAGAATCCTGCAGAACATCACACTAAGGATGATGAGGAGCAAAACTCTTCATCCAGCAGCACAAAAATGATGAAAGGTAAACAAAACAACAAAAAAGCATATGCAAGTCCATCGACATGAAAATGAATCCCACTTTCAAAATGTGTCTTCACTCTGTTTCTCCTCTTCCAGCTAAAGTCAACCAGAAAGAGCAGCAGCAGCAGCAGACGACCTCTGACCCCAAACTGTCGTCCTGCCCTCCCACTGGTCTGAGTGCAGAAGAGCAGGAGAAAGAGCAGGAGAAGGTCAGACTGTCGATCCTGATACGTCTCATTGATTAACCCCTTTCTGGTAAACTCATTGCCAGTGGGAGGAAAATGCCACTTTTGATAAGAGGAACTGATTGTATGAACATTATCACCATGAAAAACAGCTTTTTGGCCATTGTGTGTCTCCTGTTCAGCCAACTTTATTAGCAGAGATCGCACAAACGGGGCATTGACATCCGTGTTTCATCAGACCGTCTCGTCCCTGCAGGTTCGAGAGCTGCAGGAGCGGATCCAGAAGGCGGCGGCCTGCACCTGCCTGCTGCCTCTCGGCCGGGATCGGCTGTACCGCCGATACTGGCTCCTCCCCTCTGCCTCTGCTCTGTTTGTGGAGGACGACTGCTTTGGCCTGACGGAGGACATGCTGCAGCCCTGCCCCAAACCCGCCCAGGACGCCACAACCAAGATGGAGGACAAGGACGCCATCAAGGAGGAACCAGCCGAGGGGAGGTAGGCCGCGGTGACGATTTATACCGCCATGGCTCTTCAGCGTTCAGAGGGCTTTCTAACGACGACCAAACCTTGCTCTCGTGACCCGACAGTGTTGGCTCAAGCCCCGCCCCCCTCCACACCTGCGGCCCGCCAGTCAACCGTCCGAACCAGTGGTCCTTCTACAGCTCCGTGGAGGAGGTGGATCAGCTGATCGAGGCCCTGAACCCTCGAGGTCACAGGGAGAGCAGCCTGAAGGAGGCGCTGCAGCAGGAGAGGGAGAGGCTGCAACACTTGCTGCAGAACTGTGACAGGAACAAATACAGACTGGCAGGTAAATGCACAGGAATAAACACAGAGGAAAGATGGAGGGAAACGCAGGCACTGCTGGTTTAAAGTAAACGCGCTGTCCTGTTTGTCCAGATGACCCGGAGTCGTCCCGATCAGTCCCAGAATGCACTGCTGCAGCTGAGACTCTGATGGAGGCGAGACTGAGAGACCTGCTGCTGGACATCGAGGACCGCATCCACCAGGGAACTCTGGGAACTCTGAAGGTACGAACACCTGCCGATGATGTAAAACGACCGGTATTCTCATGCACGGCTGACGCGGCACTCACCCGTCGTACTCTCTTGGTGTTCAGGGGAAGGACAGACAGGTGTGGCGCTCCGCTTTAGAAGCAGGAAACTACGAGCTGCTCGGCTCTGACTGCAGAGAGAGCGCAGGAGTGAACGGACGAGCGGAGGCCATGGAGGTGGACTCTGTCCACCTGAGGACCAGAGACAGGTACACAGACAAGTAGACTTGGGAACTTGACCCTCGGTCTATAGTGTGGTTTGACTGACAGTGAATGTGTTTCAAATGAGGGTCTCGGAACACAAATGTGGAAGGTTGATATTTAGGTTTCAGCTTTACTGGACTCAGACTTCAGTGTTCCTGTGTGTTATGTTTCACACGTGTGTGTGTGTGTGTTATTTTTCTGTGTGCCAGGCTGCACGAGCTGAAGTGTGACGGCGCAGCGGCCTGTGGGACGAGCGGCAGTGGGACTCCTCAGGTGGTCAGCAGCTCCATACGAATCCTGGCTCAGGCCCTCACTCACATCGAGCAAGGCATTGAGAGACGCTTCCTCAAAGCTCCGCTGGGTGAGTCTCTCTCCGGGCCCGGAAAGCTCTGGAACAGCTCGGAAGAGTCTGGGACTGAGTGTGTGTGATTGAAGGAAAAAAAAAACAACAACAAAAAAACAGAAACTGGTGTTGAGATCCTGTGCATGAACGAGTCATGTGACGCATTAGAGGTTGAAGAAAATGTTGAAGTCTGTATGTGGTAAACCGCGTTTTATTGTAGTTGGTGTATTATGTTAACAACGTGCTCATCCCTCTGCAGGTGATGACGACTCAAAGAAAGACCCGAAGACGAAGAAGAATAAGAAGAAAGATGAGGATCAGGCCAGTGACGGTATGTCGATTAACAAATCCTCCAGCAACAGGAAGGGAAATTAAACTAAAGATCTCATTCTGATCGTGTTAAAGATACTCCATTCCTCGTTTCACTCTCAGTTTCTGTTTCTCAGTCGAATCATATTTTGATCTGATCTCTGCATCAAAGGCGCCAGTTTACAGTTTAAAATCAGCAACAACAAAAAAAAGACCTCTGTCCGTCTGTTTCTCTCCATCTCAGATGGCAGCGACAGCGGTCGAGTCATCAAGACGGTGTTGGAGCGATGGAGGGATTCTCTGCAGTCCTGCTCCAGCCTGTCTCAGGTCAGGACAAGTTCATCAGACACCGATTCAGTCAACCGGAGTCAGAAGTTTCTGCTTGTATCGGCTGTCGGAAATGTCCCTCTCAAGAGTTGTCGACACACTTCTAAATGTCTAAGTGAGATTAACGCCCTGATTTATGTGTGTATTTTGTTGGTGTTTTTTTTTCTTTAGGTTTTCGTCCACCTGTCCAGTCTGGAGCGAAGCGTCCTCTGGTCCCGGTCCGTTCTTAATGCCCGCTGCCGCATCTGCAGACGCAAAGGAGATGCAGACAACATGCTGCTGTGTGACGGCTGTGACCGAGGACACCACACACACTGTTTGAGGCCCAAGCTGAAGGTAAATAAGCCACACCCACTGTCTGAGGCCCCTTTACCATCAACTGATTAGTCATTCCAGTTCTGCTTAACTTCCCCAAACAAGGCATCTCTGTTTTACTTCCAGTCAGTCCGTGACTCACCTGAGACGTGACTGAACAGATAATGCAACTGGTTCACAACAACACTTCACTGTTTGCTGGATGTTTTTTTGTGAAGCAGCTTCAGGAAGAGTCATGTCTGTATTAGCAGCATGCTAACGCTAACATGCCACACACATTGTGACATTTCCAGTATTTCGGTGATTTAATCAACTCTCTCCGTCTCAGACGGTCCCGGAAGGCGACTGGTTCTGTCCAGACTGTCGACCCAAGCAGAGATCCAGCCGCGTCCCGTCTCGCCAGCGCTCCTCTATCGACGAGGAGTCAGAGGAAGAGGAGGAGGACGACGAACAGGAAGAGGAAGAAGAGTCTGAGGAAGAAGAGGAGGAGTCAGAGGAAGAGGAGGAGTCAGAGGAGGAAGAGGAGGAGGAAGAAGTAGTCGTGACGTACGTGTAGAAATATTTCAACTTGCTCCATCAACACTGTGATCACGATGTAACAGCGGTTTCTCTTCTGAATCTCTGCAGCGCCAAGAAGAATCAGGCTCCGCCCCCCAAAGGCAAGAGCCAACAGACCACGCCCAAAAGTCAACAGGCCACACCCAAGAACAGCACCGCTTCAGCAGGGAAAAACTCATCAGCCTCCAAGTAAGTCTATGCTATAGACCTGATCCTAGATCACTGTATCCCTGATCCAAGTTCACCATTGTCCTTGTCTCAGTCTACTGTAGTCCTGATAATAATTTACTGACTCTGTCCAATCACAGGTCCTCAGGGAAAAAGACCACACCCCCTTCATCGAAAGCAAACGCGGCTTCTGGCGGTAAAGCGCCGCCCCGCTCCGGGAGTCGGAACAGCGCCCGTCTGAGCCACGAGATCCTGGCACCAAACAGCAACACCAAAACCTCACCCGCTCCGAGCGAGTCCCGCAAGAGAGCGGCAACAGGTAAACAACCAATCAGTAAACACCTGCTGACAGGTTATTTTTAACAACTGACTAACAAGGTAACGACAAGTAAACAACTACTTTACAATCGGTAAAGGACTAATCAACAATTAGTTAAAAGCCAATCGGCACGCATCTGCCAACAAGTAAATACCAAATGAACTTTCAGTGAACCAATTGACATTATTTACCTGCCTTGTTCAGGTAAACAAAATATTTCACCCTCTGTAAATAACCAGTCACCTCTAGGTACACATGGTAGTGCAAGCAGGTATATGTGGAGTGCTCAAAAACGTGGACTGAAGAGAAACCAGGTCCTGATTCTGAGCCGGGCAGGTGACCTGAAATGAAAGCGTAAACATCAGCCTCTCTCTCCTCTGCTCCCCCAGACGCTGCGGCCCCTCCGAAACCATCCAGACCTGTCCTCCCCCCAACGTCCTCCTCTTCGTCCTCGTCATCGTCCACCCGGCGCTCCTCTGGGAGGAACCAGGGAGTCCACGAGCTGTCGGCCTGCGAGCAGCTGACCGTGGAGCTGGTCAGGCATGAAGACAGCTGGCCCTTCATGAAACTGGTATCCAGGACTCAGGTACACACACGCACGCACACGCACACACGCATTCATCTCAGAGGTGAGAAGAGTTTCGAATCAGATCTGATGATCTCATAAGTTCTGGTCTGAATTCGGCTTTGACCCGACGCGTAGCTGCTGTACGTTTATGATAATTTACCCACCTGTGTGCAGGTTCCCGACTACTACGACATCATCAAGAAGCCGATCGCACTGAGCACCATCCGAGAGAAAGTCAACAACTGTGAATATCAGACAGCAGGTGAGAAAGAAGTGAACTCGCGTCGCTGATCAACTTTTTCTCGACACATCTGTACATCTGTGAGGTGTTGTTGATGAACCAGTGAGCTCGGCGCTTGTTCAGACCTGGCTTCAACGTGCAGGTGTAGTTTTATTTCGTTTACCTCGTCTGTAACTTCTGACACACTTCGGACCCAGAGCTTTGAGAGAGCCCCGCCCCTTCCCCAGTGTTCATTTATCCACCATAGTGCAGAGTCTGACCCTCTCAAAGCTGCTGGAATAATTAGATAATCTGAGCCTTAACCGATCTAATCGGGTTGAGTCTGACAGTTCAGGTTGTGAATTACAAACTGTTTAGTTATTAAATTTAAAAAAAAAAAAACAACAACAACTCTAAAAGTACTGAAAATGCATTTTATTTTCACTGATTGGAAAGTGGACATTAATTCCTGTTCGTCTCTCTGCTGCCCCCTGGTGTCCGCAGGTGATTACATCTCAGATGTGGACCTGATGTTCTCCAACTGTCTTCAGTATAATCCTCGTCACACTAACGAGGCAAAGGCCGGACTCCGCCTGCAGCAGTTCTTCCACTCAGCACTTGGCAGACTCGGCCTATCAGAGCGCGTCTCTGCCCCGCCCACCAAACGCTCCCGACACTGAACCAAACACACCCCTGTGACCTCCCCGCCGTCCACTCTGCTGCACTCTGATTGGTCCAGGGGCTGGAAGAGGGGAGGGGCGGGCGTGTTCTTTCCCGCCTGATGGACTCTAACGGTGACAATTTTGATTCAGCGTTGGTCCTTCCCAACCTCTGACTCCCGCAAACCTTAGCAGATTGTCAAGGGACTGTCGGGGTCAAAGGTCACGAAGGTCAACATTTAAAGGGAGCCACACATTAAATTAATGTTAAAACCAGTTCAAGTTCCACAGAGGTACAGCTGAGCTTGTTTGTTGCGCGAGCTCCGCCCCTCTCACCTGTTCACCTGATCAAACCTTCTGGAACAAAGTTGCAGCTACTGTGAGTTCATAAATATGTAGAAAAGTTGTAGACTTCCTGCTGACGTTCAGGGCATTTATTCCCCCATCTGTGTGGACAGATGGTGGACATGTAGCAGACACATTCCTGTGGTGCTGTAGGACAGTAGAGATGGTAGAGTCCCACCTGATTTCACCCGATGTTTCCTTAAATCCAGAAAAGCAAAAACCACTAAAGACGCTTGAGCTTTGCACTGACAATAAAAACTCCAATCAGGCCGTTAACGTTTGCTCAGGGACAAAAATTGTTTTGATTTGGATGGAAACTATTTTGTAACAGTGCAGCTGGTTTTTACTGAAGCAGAGCGTCGGCGAGGCGACAGGTATTCAAGGCTCATTGTACGGAAGTCTAAGGACGCCAAAATTAACACGGTGCCATTTGAAGCGTGTAGTTATTGCCAAAATAGAAATCTGAGCGAAAAAATGTGAAGTGCGTTCAGTCAGCCAAAACCATTGAGAACAAAGCTGAACAGGAAACGTAGTTTTTAAAGGAATGAATTTCTCCTATTAATGTTCCCTCCTCGTGCTCTAGGCTGTATCTCATGACCTTCTTCAGGAAATTTACAGTGCAAAACTGTTCTCATGATAGCGTGGTTGTCTTTTGTCTTGCACCAAACGGCCACGGTATCAACTGCGCATCCACAACCACCTGTTACCACGAGTTCAGGTGATGTGATGACTCGCTCCATCCTCTTGACACCCTCTGTGGGATACAGTCGACAGCTCAGGTAATCGCTCAGTATTTTGAATTTAGAAGGTTAAACTCAGACTTGACTCAAGCAGGAGATTAATGTTCTCCCACTGTTATTTTTTGAAAACGTCCTTTATGAAAATAAATAAGTTGGTTAATTTATTCAAAGCAATAAAGACATTTTTTTAATTAATTAATAAATTTCAGCTCGATTTAATTAGAATTTTGACGTCCACAGACTTCCATAAATTTTCTTTTACCTCAATATCAAACTGTGAACATCATCGTGCAGCTCCTCCTACTCCAAATAGGTGACCACGCCCTTTAAACACAGGCAAGTGCCTGTCCTCCTGTTTTCTCTGAAATCTTGTCTTGTTAAAATAATAATAATAATTTCAAAGAAAATTTTAAAAAATCCAATCCTAATATTTAACTTAATAAAAGCAAATCTGGAGGGGAAGAGGTTATAATGTAAAATTTGCATATAATTATACTATTAATCCTTATAAATGAGTGAATATCAAGAGGAAACAGTTTCCTCATAAATATCAATTAAGAATAGAAACGGGAGGCGCACCAACCTGGATTTATCTGGAGGAAACTAATGCTAAACACCCAGTCTGATACAATGAGCCGACGATTTCAACATGCTGAATTGTTCCTTTAAGACCATGTTGCCTCCGCGGCCTCTGTGGATTTGTAGTTTTTATATATTTTTGACTACTGCGACTTTTCTTGCTTTAGTTTGTTTGTGTTTGCCGTTCGGCTGCGTTCTTCTTCTTTGATGATAATGATGTTCGTGTGGAAGGAGGCCGGCTGTAGACACTACACTGGAGCTGCTGCAGCCCCCTCACCCCGCTGTGTATTTATTTAGTTGAAGCCTCTGCGTTGTCTTTATTTATGACTGCTAGCTGCCCTCTGCCTCCTTGTTCTAATGTAAAAATAAATGGACTTTTTATTAAGCGCTTGCAGCCTGCTGATTTGCTCACACAAACACACACAGTTTGTTTCTGTAATTCTATTCGAGTTGTAATTTCCTTTCAGCAGCTTTAAGGTAGTTAAAATCAACGGTATCAGTCTGTTCCAGCTCTTTATTGAGTCTATATGATGTTTAAGAGAAAAACTCTTAACAAGCTATTATGTAGGTTCATCTTTATTTTTTGAACATGAGGGATAAACTTTGATTTTGGATTTAACGCCCAACAAAAAAGGTAAAGGAAGAAGTTTTCAGGTCATTTAAATTAAAGACCACATTTCTCAAATCTACTTAAGTAAAAGTACAAAGGTTTTTATCAGGAAAATGTCTTTAAATGATCAAAAGTTAAAGCGAAATATCCCATCTAAGTGATATTTTTCTAACTGTTGGAGCTGCTCGAAGCTTGGTTCTTCGTGGTTGGGCAGTTTTCTCTCGTGTTTCCCAAACTGGGGCTACGGACCCTCAAAAAGGTCACAAATTTTAGGGAAATGAAACAGAAAACAAAGTTGGTGTGCAGGGAGAGGAAAAAAAACAAAAACATTTTCTCCTCTGGGTAAATAATCACAACCTACCAATTGGCTACAATGTCATCAGAAAACGTAAGATGTGTTTCACGCACTTTCATTTTTTTTCAACATTTTATTGTTTTACCATTTTCACCATCATTTATCATTTGTAAATCTTGCTAAATTGTCTTTGCTGTTATCTTGCTCTGTGAAGCAGGTTTGTACAAAAGGTGAGGTGAGCTGCATCATGTGACCCGGCCTCCACAATCACTGACCTGAACCCAGCTCAGATGGTTTGGGATGAGTTGGAGTGCAGAGTGGCGGAAAAGCAGCCAACAAGTGCTCGGCGCATGCAGGAGCTCCTTCAACACTCTCGGAAAAGCTTTTGGTAAAACGACAAACTCAGAAAAACACTAGAAACCTCAGTCTGAAGTTTTTAATGTAAAATATTACATTAAAATTACATGCAGTAAAAAATACAGTAGCGTTCAAGTAAAAAAAAGTGGCATCAGTGGAGAAAAATTGCACTTAAGTAAATGTATTTAGTTATGTTCCACCATTTTATGGAACTCAGCCCTCAGATATTTTACAACATTCAGCCGTTGGAAAGTTCTGCAGCAGAATTTAAGAGTTTGCGAGTTGGAATTTGTAAGAGTTTCATGTGAGAATAACACTTGTTAGTTTAAATGATTCTCTCTTCTACATACACAGCACTTATCTTAGCAGCCCTCAAATCATATTTTTAAAAGAGGACATAAAAGGGATTTTATTTTTTTATTATCACTTTTTAAAAAAAATTAATTTGGATAAATTAGAGATTAAAATACTATAATTGAGATGAGAAAACATGTAATGACATTTTTTTTTATTTTTTTTTTTTATCATAAACTTTTTATGTCACTATTTTGAACCGAATGGATATCTGATCTTTCTGGTATTTGTCTCGCTGTCTGTTTGACGGACGTCCACAGTGAGTCGGACTGAAACCGGATTCGTGGATCCGGCTCAATCTTCCTAATCCCGGTGTGGCCCCGCCTCCTTCCTCCCTCCTCCCTCCTCCTCCGGTCGGCCGGCCACATTCCCCGCTACCTTTCACCCCTGAGAAGCCCCGATCTAACGGCGAAGCAGCGCGGACAACCCCCCGGACAACATGGTAAGAGCCGGTCGGAGACGTTCCCCCGGGTTGGACTGAGGTTTCGAGAGGCCGGTTCGTGTGGGGGTCCCGGTCCGGCGGGTCTCCGGCAGACCGTTATGCTGCTCGGCTGGTAGCGTGATGTTAGCTAGCATGGCCGCCGCTCCCGTTAGTTAGCTGCTCCGTGAGCACACTCCGACGATTACTCAGCGTTTAGGGCGCTGAGAAAAGGCTCCGGGACAGGGATTTAGTCCACTGACGTCACCGGAGCCTTTTCAGAGTTTCATCCAGATTATGAACGGTCCGTGTTGTGAGCCGGGCCGGGCCGGGCCGGGCCTGCCCCCAGGCCGTGTGGCCCGGGGCGGCCATCTTATTCCGGCTGTGGTCCTGCGGGGCTGAGCAGCCCTCACCCAGCCGGACCAGAGCGACCGGGGCCCGGACTGAACAGGGCTGCCGGACTCTCTTGACTGAATGAAGCGGTTTTTGTGAAGGAGTGGGTCCAAGGGGCCGGGTTTGTCCCGGGTTAGTGAGTCAGACAGTGACTGTGCAGTCTGTGTGGAGGCCTGCAGGCTGTCGGCACCGGTTCACACCGAGACACCAGTTTACCAGTTTGACCACCGAATCAGCAGCAGTCAGCAGTCAGTACTCCTGTTACACTCTCCACCAGGGTCCATAGGAATCCTGACCGTTTTAAGCAGAGGTTAACAACGTGCTGATTGCTCCTTTTATTTGTTGATTCTCTTTATTTTACCTCGTAGTGACGAGGCTGCAAATAACCGTTACTTTCATTATTAATTAATATGGTAATTCATGCTTTGATTAGTTGATTACTTTGGTCTATAAACCAGGACAAAACATGGCTATAACATGTAAGGTGACATCTTCAAAATCCAAAACCTCGAATATTCAGTCTGTGGTTCGAAGAGAAGAAGCAAATACTTTCCCTTATTCACACGTGCGTTGTGTTGTCTACCATGAATGTACTCTTGTAATTGTAGGTTTTTAACAGCAGGAAGCTTTTCCTCATTTATTCTGCTGTGTCTCTGTTGATCAGTAATCAATGCCTTGGTCAAAAAAAAAAAAAATCAATAAAGTAAATACAATCTCTGCCGAAACATAAGTATGAAAAGCTCAGCATTAACTAACCATGTTTCCAACTAGTTTATTTACAGTCTGTGAAATATTGAAAATGTAGTTTGTATGAACAAAAGTTGTAAAACCGAAAATATTGAATGAAATAAGATGTTTACCTGAGAAATTTGTCTTTATTCATTATGTTTTCTTGAAAAAAAAAGACATTTAAATCACCTCAATTACTGACCACAATAAACAATTGAATTCTAAAAGCTTAATGAGCTTCGCCTGTTTTACTTTGTGGGACTAAAAGACGTTAGAATTTAGTTGTTGATTTGTCATCTCTGTTTTTCAGGCACAATCGTGTTCAGTTTTTTGTAAACTCAGATTTGGGGTTATCGGACGATTTTCACTACTTTCACACATTTTATAGACAAAACTGTTAATCAAGAAACTGAAACGGTCGATCATGAAAATATTTTGCAACCCACAGAAATAATTCTGGCTTTTGTATTTCCGGCTGCGTCTTCGCTGTTTTAACAGAAATTAAATTCCTTCGTGTATTCTGTTTTTCTTGAAGCTAAATGACAAACGAAATCAAACAACAGAAATGAACTATTTTTAGTCCATTTTATTTTCAGCCCACAGCTTCAGAGTAAAAAGATTTCAGTGCTCAGACGTTGCTTTTGAAGAAATTACTTTAAAGTTAGTTGTACAGGAGGCGTTTACTGTCGAGAGGACAGAAATGTTTGATCCGAGATGGTTTGAGACGTCGTCTTGAGTCGCCGTAATGGGATGTTTTTTTTCTCGGCTGATTGAAGTTTTACAGACGCTCGATGAGACGAACGCGTAAAGCGATCCATTCATATTTACATGACTCGGTTTCAGAGACTAAGTTCGTGTTCGTCTGTCAAAGTCCGACGAGCGTTTATAGACAGACGACCGTCACCTGTTCTGTTGAAGTCGATTCCTCCCCCCTGCTTCACCGACAACCATTTAATGACTGATCCATCCGATTACAGTTGTCAATTCATGAAATTTTTGAAAAGTCAAAGGTCCTCCTCAGATGTGGCGTCAAACATTCCTCTCCAGTGACCACTTATGATTTGATTAACAACGTACAGCAGCACGAGGGCAGATCAAGACCGGAGGCCGAGCGGGGCGAAGCTGCCCACTGGCTGACGTTGAGGTTCTGAATGGCTGGTCGAGATCGGGTGTCACTGGACACGAGGCCAGATAGAGCTGCTACCATCGTGTAAATTTGCTTGACGATTATTTGTCATACAGATAATTGTTCATTTTGTGCCACTATCACAGAAGAAGATGAATCACAGTTAAATCATGCACTTTGAGATATTTATTAAAACGTAAAACTTCTATTTTTGTTTGACAAAAACAAGATCCAACAAGATGATGTCATTTAAAAAAAGAGTCAAAGCTCAAAGAAGTGGAAACAGTGATGGAAATCTGACGGTTCTGTTTCATCCAGTCTTTTTTTTTTTTATATATACAGACGAATGGAAGCGATTGTGACGATGATGTGACATAATCGCGATCGGGTGATGATGTAATAATTGTGACCGACCGAGAAAGTGGTGACATTTTCAGACGTCACGTCTTATCTGACCCGACAATCCAAAAGTTACGGAGCTTCAGTTCGATTTCGACAAAATAAACGTCTTTCAGACGGCAGCAGAGACATTGTGAGGAGGTCTTTAACGGATCAGCTGACGTCTGTGAGTCCAACAGGAGTCAGCTGATCCGTTTGATGCGAAGCCTAAAGGAACGTTCCATAAGACGGAACCGTCTCTGGGACGACAGACACTTTAATGTCCAAATCAAACTTTACTCTCCATGTCCTCCTCTCATCGTCCAGAAACTAAAAGACAAACGTGCAGCTGTCGCCTCAAATGCGATAAAATCCATCCTCGTGGGAGTCGTCATTTTCTGCTATTGCTTTAAATCAATTCACAAACTCAGATTTTTTTTTTCCAAGTTCAACTTTTTCCAAGTCCAGAGTCTGGATGTTTCCAGAGACACACGCTGAAGTCCGACACTTTGGATTTTAACAGCTTTGCAATTTGTTCACTGACTTCCTGTTGACGAGCCTCCAACGACTTTCCGTGGTGCTGCGTTCACTGACCACCTGTCCGCTGCGTGTCAGAAGAGGTCAGAGTTCAGCAGTTAGTCGTCAGCTGTAAAAAAAAAAACCACACAAAAAAAAACAGGTTGGTTCGAGCGCACCTGGGAAACCTGATCCGACTCAGAAACATGAACGAACAATGTCGTCCTCGTTACACGTGACGGATGAGTGTTGAAGTTTATGCGTCTCTCCTCCGGCAGGCGTCAGGCGTGACCGTGAACGATGAGGTCATCAGGGTGTTCAACGACATGAAGGTGAGGAAGTCATCGACCCTGGACGAGGTGAAGAAGAGGAAGAAGGCGGTGCTGTTCTGCCTGAGCGAGGACCGGAAGAAGATCATCGTGGAGGAGGGCAAGCAGATCCTGGTGGGCGACATCGGAGAGACGGTGGACGACCCCTACGCCTGCTTCGTCAACCTCCTCCCCCTCAACGACTGCAGATACGGCCTGTACGACGCCACCTACGAGACCAAGGAGTCCAAGAAGGAGGACCTGGTCTTCATCTTCTGGTACGGTATTGATCGGGGACCTGGGCTTTGATCGGTTTGAGGTCGGCTAACGATAATTTGCATCCTGTTTGGAGGCGAAATGGTCTTTTCGGTTTGACAGTTTTCCGACTAAATGCGATTTAATTTTTTTTTTTTTTTTTTTTTTTAAAGCGCCTCCTCGCAGGCGTCCGAGGGTTTCACAGCTTTGACTTCATGCTGACTGTAATTAAAGGTTTACACACATTTGGACAACATTTTAAAATGTTCAAATCACACAAACTGTCTGAGCTCCAGCTCTGTAAAAACAAGCAGAATATTTACATGTGGTTTTTCCTCTGAAGTGAAGAAGAACCGGCAGCTACAAGGAGAGCGTTTTATTATTATTTTTTCTTCAGCCGGAGAGGAAAAGACCCGACGGCTCGTCTTACGGTGTTGTTTCTTGCTCCTCAGGGCTCCAGAAAGCGCTCCACTGAAGAGCAAGATGATCTACGCCAGCTCTAAAGATGCCATCAAAAAGAAGTTTACAGGTGAGTGTCCCAAGAGGTCAAAGGTCATTGAGGATAGTATTAATGACATGGTGAGAGATCCTTAAATCAGAGATGGTTAAAAGTATGCATCTGTCTGTCTGCTATTACATAATCAGCTGGTCACAATTATTCGAACTTAATCGTCAATTTAAATTCGTTTAAATGGTTAATTAGTCGTCAACTAAAGTTTAATGATTGTGACGTCGCTACTGTTCAAACTGTCCAAAGCATTAATTTGAGTATTGCGTGACCCCTCGTGATCAGATCACGCGGGACGCATGCTGATGGTAGTCGTTAACAGGCTCAGCTGTGATTGGTCCACCTCTCAGTGACCTCAGGCGCGTGTCTCTCCCCCCCCCCCCCCCGCAGGTATCAAACACGAGTGGCAGGTGAACGGGCTGGACGACATCCAGGACCGCACCACGCTGGCCGAGAAGCTGGGCGGGAACGTGGTGGTGTCCCTCGAGGGCAAGCCGCTGTGATGCCGCGGCGGCGAGCCGAGCGGAGCCAAGCCAACCGCCGTGCCATCCGGACCGAAGCACCCGACCCCACCCGAACACCGCCGCTTCACCCAGCAGCTTGCTCTGTCTGTATCCATGTCCTGAAGGAGTTAGCGTCTTTTAGGCCTCTTTTTTTTCTTTTTTTTTTTGGTTCTTTTTTTTTTTAATTTTAATTTTTTGGGCTTTTTTTTTGTTTTTCCCCAACATGAAGGAGATCTCATTAACATAATGATATGCAAACACCTCCCAGTTTGTTGCCACATGACTTCTGTTCACCTGGCAGAAACAAAACAAGAAGAAGAAGAAGAAGAAGAAAAAAAAAAAAAAAAAAAAAAAACGACATTACCAAACCCCAGGAAGGTTGTCTCTCTCTCACAGCCAGAGTTTTGCCAAAAAGTCGATGTGAAGGAAGCAGCCGCATGTGTTGGAGTGCGAGCGAAGCTCCGCCTCCTGCCGCACACGGGTCGCACTCATGATGCTTTTGACATAAGACTTTATTTATTATTGTAAACTGTTGTTTCTTCTCCAGCATGTTCCAACCAGGCAGACACATTGTTAGACTATGCATTCAGAAGAGAAGAAGACGAAGAAGATTTATCACCACCCAGCACTTTTTGTTGAATCACTACAGGTTGAGACAGAAAAGATCCTGACTTTAAATTCTCTGTATTTATGTCACCAGGCTAACAGTTGTTTACCTCAGTTTCATTCCTGTTGGACTCACCGTCATTCTAGCCGTTTGGTCGTCGCCTTACTTTCAGTTTGAATGTAACCGTCACACCAGAGTTAGTTAGGATGCACTTTTATTTTGTAAAGAAACACTACAGGAAGCAGATTTGACCCCAGCAGTGAGAGACGACCCCACAACAACAACACGACGACATCTGGAGCCTTAAAGTGGAACGTTGTTTCTGAGATCACAGGAAGCCACTTTGCAATAAAAGCCTGTGGCAGATCTGACGCCTCCCCGCCTCGTCTCTGCTTCCACCAATCACAGAGCGCCTCCACCCGCAGGACCCGGGGGGTTACTTCCTGTCCGTACCCGTAAACACCAGTCACGTTCAGACGACCTCTTGAGTGACGTCGTTCCGCACACTGTGAACCCGGAGAGTCGACATGACCTCACTAGATCAGGAACACGACTAGAGGAACAGCTATGACATCATCGCCACGCAAATCAACGTAACCTCAGAAGAACATGGATCCATTATGACCGAGAACCCCATAAAAAAAACTGCGACCTCAGTAGCACTGTATTAGGGCCACGAGTAACTCAGCAGAACCTCATTAGAACTCTTATTAGAACCAATAGGGTGTCAGTAGAACTATTACAAACTTGTTAGAACCTTATTAGAACTGCCGCATTCCTTCGTAGAACCTATTACAAAACATCACAACATGGTCTCAGTACAACCCCACTGGAACCATTAGACTCATTCGAATTCACTTAGAACCAGTACATTTTTTGATAAAACCCCATTAGAACCAGGATGATGATGCCAGCAGACCCCAGTAGAATCGGGATGGCTTCATCAAAACCTTCTACAATCTCAGTAGAACCGTTACAAACCCATTAGAGTCCAAGTAGAACATCATGGAAATTCCTGGATTTCTTAGAATGTCATCAGAAATTACAAATTAGAAACGGGATGGCCTCATTAGAAGTTGTTTAACCTCATCAGATCTCCCCTCGGAACCAGTATGATCTCAAAAGAATTCCCGTAGAAATGTTAAAATAAGTAGAACCTGTCAGAATAGGAGTGTGACTCCAATAGATTCTCATTGGAAACAATATGACACAACAGACCTCGATTAGATTAACAAACAACAACCCTATTAGAACCAGTCTGATCTGATTAGAACTCCATTGGACCCATTACAGACCCAGTGGAAGATCATTAGAATCCCTCTAAAACCCGTACGCACCATATGAAGAATCTGGCAAGGCAGCGTGACCTCATTAGAACCCCGCTAGAACTAGACTGGTTAAACACCACGGACCCAATTACCCAGAAATCCCCTCAGAGAGGTCAGCTGATCGCAGAGCTCTGTCTCCCCCTGCGGGTGACCGAGATGAACTGCAGGTAGATTTAATCATCCGCAGAAGACTCCGTACAGGTTCGTTGGTACATTTAGGGTTTTTAATGTTTTCTTCTCAAAATTGTAGGTTAAGAAATTCCATAACACTCAGAAAAAGGATTTGTTCTAGATTTTTTTTTTTAAAGGAAATAAAATGGTTTTATACATTTTTGTAAAATTTAAAAAGATCTCGGTAATTGTCTGTAAAGTTCAAAACTGAGTTGTATTCAAACGATGTGTTTGAGGGGGAACGTGTGTACAAAGTGGAAGTTACATGTTTCTATATAGTCAGAACACACTAAATAATAACATTAATGAAGACATAAACAAGAGAAGGGTAAATGAAATAAAATCAGAATAAAGACAGATTTGTTACATCAGGCCTCAGTTTCATTTGAAACAAGAAAATGAAAGAAAGACGGGTTTTGAAATAGAGTAGTTATTAAGGTCGTCACGTGACTAAAGGTGAGGCTAATTTTTAATTTCCCATGCTTTATAATTAATTTGTAAGAGGTTAATTACCAAGAAACAGCTGTAAATGTTATTCCTGGCTGTAAATATGAAGCAGGTTAGGTTAGGTAGGTAGGTTCACGGACAGCCGCTGCATTCTGTTTTTAATCTGAGTTCCTTTGTTGAATTTGTTTTTCATGTTTTGAATTTGACAGATTTGTTTTCATCTGACTTTGTTTTGTTTTCTAATTTCATTTTAGTCTTTGTTTATTGTTTTTTTCTTATATTTAATTAATTTTTTTTTAATTTATATATTTTTTGTCTGTTAGGAATCCGAATTAGTATTTGGCTTGTTTGTTTTCAGTCTGGTTTTATTTCAGTTTGTTTGTTTAGAGTCTGTGTTTATTGTTTATTTGTTTTCTGTTTGTTTGTTTTGAATGTGATTGCTGAAATCCGCCCGGCCGTCCTGACGTCACTCCACTTCCTGTCTCCACCCGCTCGCAGCCATGATGGTGGGTTTCTCTCTTCTCTCCTTCTGTGTTCGTGTCGTTTTTCGGCTCGGTGTCGGGCCCCGGTTGTTGTCGTTAACGTTGTTGTTGATGTTTATGTGTTTGGGTCGGTGTGTCGGCAAACTAACGCTCTGTCGTCTCTTTATCTGCAGCAGGAAGGGCTGGACGACGGACCCGACTTCCTCTCCGAAGAGGACCGGGGAGTGAGTGCTCACCGTCTGCCTACCTGTCTGTCTGCTCACCTGACTGCTTGTCTGTCTGTCTGGGTTCCGCTCCCGGTTCCGTTCTGCTCAGCTAAGATAGCTAATTAGCATTAGCTCGGGTTTTTCCTGCCAAGATAGCCGTCCTGGCTACCGTTAGCTGCATGCTAACGGGCAGTTAGCCTGTCAGCTGTTGACCGGATGTCCCGCTTCGGTGGCCCTGCTGCGGTCCGATCAGCTTGCGGGCCGTTAGCTTCACCTGCTATCTCTGTGCTAACGTGACTACAGGTGCAGCAGAGGCAGTGCTAAAAGCTGGCGAACCTTTTACATCATTAACGTGTTGCTAATGAGCTATTTGATGCGTGTCACATGTCTGACACACACACACACACACACACGCCTCGGATGATAATTGGTTAACCAGCTTCAGTCCAGATTAAGTCAGACGCGGAAAGTTCAGAGTGAAACATCCCTTTAGTGTTTCCGGTTTGTCTGAGACCACCACAGCTGCTCTTTGAGTTTCCTGCTGATAATCGATCATCTTCACCATCAGATTGGTTAGAAAAACAAATGTTAATGACTTCAGCCCGACGAATCCTTAAATTAAGATCCTGTCTCTGCAGCCTCAACAAACACGCACAGAAAATATGTTTCCGTCATTTCTGAAATCTTGCCGTCACGTATCAGAAACTGTGTTTGTCAGGCCAGAGAGATAGATTTCATGTTTCTACTGTTGTATGTTGAGCTGCTACCAAAACCCAAATCAAGTTCAGCACAGTAATCACTAATCACAGTCACATGCTCGTTGTCGCAGCCTGCTTACTGCACAAAGCTGCACCGTTCCACTGAAAGATGAGGCGTCTCCAGTGGGGTCTTTTTTTTGTTCTTTTTTTTGTGGGAGCTTTTGAGTTGAAGTGGTTCTGAATCTGGAAAAACTAAAGATCTTAAGCTGCAGGACGTTGTTGTGGCTTCCCTTTCCCCTTTTTCTGCAGCCGTGGCCACATCAGCCGAAGGCCGACGTTTTCCAGGAGAGTCCGTGACGTTTTTCTGGCTTCAACCAAAGCTGCGAAATCTGTCCTGGAAAACTACCTCGTGTGTTTTATGGCAGCAGGATCGAAGCCTGTCTGCACCACGGGGACATAAATCAGAGTCTCATCTGCATATAAATGGACTTTTGCCTCAATTCGTGTCAGATGTTTCAGTCTGGAAGCGAGTATAATTAGAAAAAGAAAGTTTCACAGATCAGATCCGGAGAAAAGAGATGAATCCGAATGTCTTTGTCGTCTTCGTGCTGCAGTTCTGCTGTAAAATGATCCGATTGATGAACAACATTTTGACTTTATAAAGTCTTTTCATTAAAAATATTTGAAACTCTTTAATTTTTTTTTTTTTTATAGTTTTTGATCCTAGAACATCGTTGGAAGACGAACAGTTTAAATTACTGCTGCTTATTAGGGTGTAATGTGCATTTCAGGGAACATTTTCTAAAAGTTGGTTAATCGTTGCAGCTCTTTCGCAGCGTCGGCTTTTAAATAGATGTCAAAAAATGACCCTGTTACGGGCTCAACTTCAGCTACTTCAAAATAGTTTCTAAATATTAGGACAAAATCCTGCTCTGAATCTGAATCTGTGAGTCCTTTTGATTTGCAGGAGAACTTAAACCGCGTAAATTCACGCAGATCAAATTAAGGCCACAGATTGAGAGATATTTAATGATTGAAGTTTGCAGCTTTGCTTTTCTTTCACGCTGATGAAACGTGGATTTGAGCTGAAAGTGCCGAACGGGATGATTTCATGCTTCTTTGGAGAGAAACCTCGCTCGGTGTGTTTTGAAAATTCATCACTTTAAATCCAAAACTATCTGAAACCAGGAGAAGCAGGTTTAACGATCAGGCGTAGCGGCCGATGACGTTTATGCCGGTCAGGATGTGTACGTTGCCGATCACCGGGTGTGGTGCATTGTGGGATATGTGCTTTCTGTCCTCCTGCAGCCGCGGGCGGTGAACGTGGACCTGCAGACGGACGCCACGCTGCAGGTCGACATCTCCGACGCCCTGAGTGAGCGAGACAAGGTCAAGTTCACCGTCCACACCAAGGTGAGTTCGGGGTCGGAACCCGAACACTCGACCGCGCCGGTAAAACAGACGGGGTGGGGGTCGTGGTTTCGGGTTTCAGAACGGGCCTTCAGTAATAAACGTCCCCCGCTTCTGTTAGTCACAATGACCTGACAGATTGGGCTTCTTGTTTTTTTTTTTTTCAAAGAGCACGCTCCCCAACTTTAAGCAGAACGAGTTCTCGGTGGTCCGACAGCATGAAGAGTTCATCTGGCTGCACGACTCGTTCGTCGAAAACGAAGACTACGCAGGATACATCGTAAGAACCGCGCGCACACACACACACACACACACACACACACACACACACACACACACACACACTATCTCTCATGTCCTGGAGGCTCAAATGGGGCGCAGTGTGTCTCAGTCCCGTTTTTGTTGTTGTTGTTGTTGTTGTGCAGATCCCCCCGGCCCCTCCCAGACCAGACTTTGATGCGTCCAGGGAGAAGTTGCAGAAGCTGGGGGAGGGAGAAGGATCCATGACCAAGGAGGAGTTCACCAAGATGAAGCAGGAGCTGGAGGCGTGAGTCCGCACAGACGTCTCCACAGCAGTTCGTAGCTCATAAATCACCACAATGACTGACTGAGTCACTGCTGTGTGTGTGTGTGTGTGTGTGTGTGTGTGTGTGTGTGTGTGTGTGTGTGTGTGTGTGTGTGTGTGTGTGTGTGTGTGTGTGTGTGTGTGTCTCGTCACCACCACCACCACCCAGAGAGTACCTGGCCATCTTTAAGAAGACCGTCGCCATGCACGAGGTCTTCCTGTGCCGCGTGGCAGCTCATCCCGTCCTCAGGAAAGACCTGAACTTCCACGTCTTCCTGGAGTACAACCAGGACGTGAGTATCTCACTCGGGACAGACGCGGCTCGGAGGAAGAGCAGGTATCGTCTTTATCGGGCGTATCAGAATCACATTGCGCCGGACGGATGTAGAAATGCTTCTTCAAAAACACGACTAATGGCGCTTTTACGTCCGCTTAAACATCCTGAAACCTGCCAGTTTCCACCAAAGCAACTCGACAGACGGTGTAACATCAGCTTCTTTCTTTTTTTTTTCAGAGCTGGATATGTAATATGCGGAGGCTTAAAACACGAACGAGGATAGTGATAGAGCACCAAGATATGTGGCCGTTCCTCAAATGCATTCAGGAGACGATCCCCTCCGTTTTCTTTGCCGTTTTGAATCAGCTGACGCGTTGCTACGAGCCGATCGGCCGCTTTGAAAGCGGCGACGTTCTAAAACTTGACGAGCCGAGTCACAGGCAACACCGTCAGTTCTCACTGCGGCGACGTTAAAAAACAGTTTCACGAGTCTTTGGTCTGAACTGGGATTAACGGGGCCAGACTGTGTCGAAACAGAAGTCTCGAGTTGCTCTCGCTGAGTCTGCATCGTTTTATGAAGCGCCGCGAGGTCAGAGTGCACGTGTGCTGTTGACAGTAATAAATAAGCTCATCAAAGTTTTCCCCCGAACTCCTCCCGACTCCTTCAGCGAGACTGGAAAATACACAATCGAGGCTTCGCTCACCCCGATCCTAACGGTCGGAACACAACACGAGACTTTTCAGCCACTTAAGACCCGAACTGATCCGAGCTCTGTGTTCCCGGAGAGCTGGACGTTCTGTGAACTCTGTGCAGCAGTTTTATTAACACGCTTAATGACTTAAAGCTGCGGCTCCCGTACGAGCAAGCGTACGAGATCGGAGCAGTTTAAATGCCTGCGGACGAATCCGTGACGCCCAAATGAAGCGATTAAAAATGGATTAAAGATGGAACCTTGAGGGGAGAAATAATCTTCAGAAGCTGAAGAAGATGTTCAGTACGTGATTGTGTGTGTGTGTGTGTGATTTTTTTTTTTTACAGCTGAGCGTACGAGGGAAGAACAAGAAGGAGAAGCTGGAAGATTTCTTCAAGAACGTGGTGAAGTCGGCGGACGGCGTCCTGGTGGCCGGAGTCAAGGTGACCGACACGGAAACCGAGAGCTCAGAGCCTCCAGCTCACTTTTACTGACGCACATCTGTTGTCTTCTTTGTTTTCACCGTTTTTTTGTGTGTTTTTTTTGCGTTTCAGGACGTGGACGATTTCTTTGAGCACGAGAAGACTTTCCTGTTAGAATATCACAACAGAGTCAAAGACGCCTCGGCCAAATCTGACCGAATGATCCGCTCGCACAAAAGTAAGAGTCTCAAACAGACGCAGCTGTTTACCGGGGAGGGTGACGCATAATGATCCGGGTGCATTATGGGAAATGTGGGATCCCGTGTTTTTGGACTTTAATGTGTCTCGCATAAGACGCACACAGAGGCTCCCGTTTTTAAATTCAGAAACGATCAGGAACGTCATTTCATGAATGCACAAACCTGCGTCCACATTCAATGCTCTCCCTGCCGGGCGGGCGGAGGATATTTTTATTTTAGGATGGTATTTTATGCTCGTAGATGATTTACCGAGCAGAATGTCCCAACCCTGGAATGTGGAACCCGCCGTTTGGTTCTGATATATATATTTTTTTTATTTTTTTTTGGTGTCGTGGGTTTAGACGCTGCTGACGACATCAACAGAATCGCCTCAACTCTCTACACACTAGGAACGCAGGACTCCACAGACCTCTGCAAGTACGGTCAAACGCCTTTCCTCCGACAGAAAGTCCTTTAGAGGGTTTCCAGCACACAGTTTTAAGAGTTTGTGGCAAAAATTCAACGTCCTCCTCGTTGATCTGCGTCTTGTGTTGCAGGTTCTTCCTGAAGGTGTCGGAGCTGTTTGAGAAAACGAGGGTCGGTTTGTTTTCAGCCTTGTTCGTGTACTTTCTGGTCAACACGTTTCCTCCTTCATTCCAATAAGTGTAAACGAGCTGTCTGCTGATTGCCGTTCTCTCGTCGTCTCGCAGAAAATCGAAGCTCGAGTTGCAGCGGACGAAGACCTGAAGCTGGCCGACCTGCTGAAATATTACCTGCGAGAGTCCCAGGCGGCGAAGGTCTGACGCTTGCCGACAGCCGGTCGCTTCAAGATGGTCAATAAACTTGGGTTTCCGTTAAAAACTGAAGTGTGTGTGATGATGCCCCTCCCTCCTCCCTGCAGGACCTGCTGTACCGGAGGAGCCGGGCTCTGGTGGACTACGAGAACGCTAACAAGGCTCTGGACAAAGCTCGAGCCAAAAACAGAGACGTCCTTCAGGCCGAGACCAGCCAGCAGCTCTGCTGCCACAAGTTCGAGAAGATCTCCGAGTCCGCCAAGCAAGGTCTGTTACCTTGTCTTAAATATCTTCTGTTAACCCCTCGTCCTCTTTGAATTTACCTGCCGGTTCAGGCGCCTCGGAGAATCCGTGTGTAGACGTTTGTCCGACTCTTTTGCTTTATCTAACGGCGGATTCTCCTCTGAACCACAGAGCTCATAGACTTCAAGACGAGACGAGTGGCAGCGTTCAGGAAGAACCTGGTGGAGCTGGCAGAGCTGGAGCTCAAACACGCCAAGGTAATACTCCTGCTGTTAGAGGAGCAGTTTAGCTGTCCATGAAAACCCTCCGTAGTCACATTACAGTCAGACAGAGAGACGTCCAGCACTGTTCAAGTCTGAGATTTCTCTGACTCCGCCCCCTCTCATCTGTAGGGGAACCTGCAGCTGCTGCAGAGCTGTCTGGGCGTCCTGAAAGGTAACACTTAACTGTACGACCCCGCCCACATCCAGCTGGACACGCCCCCGGTCACAGTCCTGCCCATTTCCAGCTGGACACGCCCATTAGGGGGCGGAGCCACGAACGACGGATGAACGACACCGAAAACTCTGGACCACAGAGAGAGAGAGAGAGAGAGAGCGAGATATAACAAAGGGTTAAATATGACAGGAAGTCTGTCGTCTTCATCACTAACCAGACATTGTCTTCATCCTTATCCTCCTCCTCTTCCTCTCTCTCTAGGAGCACCTGTGCTGGTCCCGCTGGTGGAGCAGAACCCAGCTGGGTCATGGTAGAGTCTCACTGTCTCCTGAGTGATGTTCATATGAAATGTCCTGTTCACAGAACCAGCAGTCTGGTTCCGGTCGGGTTCCGTTGTAACTCAGTATCATCTGCTATTATTCAGTGCCGACACCTGGACTGTACGTTGACTTCTGTCGTTGCACTGAAGTTAAATGAAATAAATTCACTCTAAAATGTGTCACTTTTTTCATTTGAGTCAGAAAGCGTTTGATCAAAGAATAAATCAAAAGGATCTTCAACGTGATCCGATATGGCGAGTCCACACAGAACCAGAAACATTCGTATGAACGTCACTCAGAGGAGGCGACGCCAATCCCAGTCTGCTGCGTCTGCACCAACTGGTCCCAGTTTGTCTCTGCTAGTCTCCATCTGACCGGCTCCTTTTGTCTTATTTTGAAAGTGAAACATCAGAACTCTATTCGCCAAAGAAACAAAAACCGGAAGTCGTGATCTCGACTCTCTGTCTCATAATCAGGAGGAAAAGTTTCTTTCCAATTTTGCAATTATGAGACACATTTAAAATAACTCGACGTAATTATGAAATATCTCTCGCGTTCGTCCTTTGGGGATTTCAGTAAACAGAAATCAACTTGTTCAAATTATTTCCTTGAATTTTTTAATTTTTTAATTTTAATTTTACTGCAGAGATGTTCTTCTTTTCAATTCGTGAGCAGAAAGTTATCGAAGTCCCCCCAAAAAATAATGTCGGTATCGGTACTCGTCTTTCGGTAGCTGGTTTATGATCTTCCTCAGCAGGTGATAAATTTCAACTTTTTTTTTGACACCTTAAAGGAAGAAAATTGAAACGAGTTGATTTCTCATTCGATTATTTCTGTTTCTGTTTCAGAAAAAGACAAAACTGCTTCGTCGTCGTGGAGTCTGTCCGTCTTTTCTGTTTTATTTTCTGTTTCTGTGCAGCTGTCATCATTCTGTCCTCATCGTCCTCCTCCTGCTCTTCTGTTCTCCGTTGTCTTACTTTGGCGGTGCTTGTGTGTGTGTGTGTGTGTGTCTGGGGGTCGTTTTAATGTGTCGGTGAACTTCCTGTTCGGCCGCCGCTGTGTGACGGTGTTTGGAGTCCAGCTCTCGGTTCTTATTAAAATGTAATTTCACTAAATAAATTTAAAAAAAAGCCTTGTACATGTTTGTATTAGTGAACTAATGAACGCTAATCATCTTCATCACTAACTGTAGCTTCTTTTCTCTCCGATCAGATGTTTTTTTTTGTTTTTTGTTTTTGTCATTCCAGTTGATGGTGGAGCTTCAGTCTGTTTGCCTTAATCCGTTGCTCTGTTTGATTTATTGTAAAGACAAAGTTAAAAAGTCGCAGAATGAAATCGTACTATGTTCCCGTTCGGGTTTTTTTTTTTTTTTATTATTATTTTTTTTTTTTTAAGTGCACTGAATGTTTTTTCACTCTCATGTGACCAAAGCTTTCTTTTCCGACTCGAGATGGAGACGTGATGAAAAAAAGAAGAAGAATTAAAACAGATGATTTATGAAATTCACAACATTTTTAGTTGTTTAAACCTTCAGCAGGTCTGTAATCCACCCCGGTCATACTGAGACTCAATAAAACTTTACAGACACTTTTCTTACAAATCCTCTGTGTGAGCGGTTTACTGGCACCATCGGAGAGACCGACAGCGTCTGATTGGACGAGAGAGCTGTCCATCACGCAGTCAGACGTTGGTTTGCTGCTTAGTTTGTGTGTGTGTGTGTGTGTGTCACGGGTTTACTTCAGGATATCAAAAGCACTACAGTTTGAAGTTGTTTCAGGAAATCTTTGTCTTTGAATTTTAATTGATGCCCCAAGTTCAGAAACTGCAGTTCCCATGATACTTTGGGTCTATATGATAGACTTTCTCTCTATTTCACAACAAATTTAATGGAAAGATATGATTTTGAAAGCTAATTGTGCACACAGGCTTTGTTTTGATGACAATTTAAAGTCTGCAGAAGCATGTTAAATGTATTTATTGTTGCATTTATAATCAGCCAGTCAACTACTGTAAATTGAATCATGAAAAGAATAGATTACACGTCAAGGACTAAAGTTGTACAAAACACAGCTGGTGCCATAAAAAAAACATTTAAAAAAATTTGTTTTGGACAGTTCAATACAAAATATTTTTTTCCTAATCAGGTTTATTTTGAAGTATTTTGAAAATTTCACTGCAGCAGGAAGAACTGTGCGTCGTGACGTCACTGCAGCATCACTCGGAACTGGAACCAAACTCGTCTTCTGTGGTGTAAAATGACCAGCTCTAAACTCAGGAAAAAAATAGATGACAGGAAGTGAATGTCCCTCCAAAATAAAAGCTCAATTATGAAACCATGCATTCATTGATGTTTAATTGAAACACGTGGTAATTCTGCTTCAGTTTATGGTTGTTTATGAGTTTCTCAGTCGTTTTGTGTCTTTAATTTTTTTTTATATGACCTGGTGGTCATTTTGTGACATTTTGAGATTATTTTAAACCATTTTTTTTTAATTAGTCTCTGAAAAAAGATCTAAAGAGAACCCTGTGGTCGTACATGGTTATCTAACAAAATATGATATGTTTTCATTTCTTTTTAATTTTAAACATGTCTATCGGTCGTACATGGCTCCGTTTTTCACCAAGACTTTTATTGTGAAAGCTGTGGCCGGAAGCAGATCTGCAACGTTTGATGACGCACAGGAACAGCGGGTCGATTGAGAGCTGTTCAGAGGACTCACAGTCGGTGTAAAGATGAGCTCCATCGGGACCGGGGTGAGTGTTTCAGTGTCTCTCTGAGCTGAAGCGCCTCTTTAACTTCACATTAAATGTTTCTGTTTCCGCTTTCAGTCCGAATTTTAGGGAAATACTCCACTTTCGTACGGGAAAGCACTTTATTTACAGCGACCTGTGGCTAGCACGCTAGCTAGCATGTTAGCATGCTGAGTCACAGCAAGGCCCCGTGCGGAACAGAACTGAAACTGAAAATAGACCGAGCCGAATGTTTTAGTTGAGTTTAATTGAACACACTGTTTGTTTTAAACGAGCAGAACAAAACGGACCTGTCATTGTCATAGAACTTCTCATTTTAATGAGAAAATACTGATATTGACGTAATCACAGACGATGTTAGCTTCGGCACTTGCCTAACCCCGTTTGGAAATAATCAGATTTAAATTCACTCCCTTGTCAGACAAAATTCGCTCCCCGAATAGATGATTTTTTTTTAGACTTTTGATTATCTAAACAATCTGCTGTGGTTCCATCGGGGTTTTACTTGACTCGCAAACAAACTTGATCTTCCGCCGCAAACTAAAAACACACCTCTTCCGACTACACTTTGAATTAAGTAGCACTTAGTAATAGCACTTTGAAGTTTGGCTTTCTCGAAGAAAATTGTACTCTCTTCTGAATTTGTACCCTCATGGTTGAAATGCACTTCGCTTTGGATAAAAGCGTCAGCTAAATGAAATGTAATATAATCCCAGCTCTGAGAGCTGCAGTATCCAGCAGGACAATAATATTATATTTAGTATGAAAACACCTCAAAACAACTGTTTGGTGTGTCAGTTGAATGATTTTTAGCAGGTAGAAGTGATGTGTTTAAGGTATTAAGTGACTAATATTTTCATGGATTTGTGTTGCATATTCAGGTTTTAAATAGGTTTATCCTGAAATGATGGATTGTGATTTACTGAAGAGATTTTAATCTCCACAGATTGAAAACCGGCCGTCTTTTATCAGGCAGTGAATACCAGCAGTATTTACACTTTCAGCATGTTTATCTGTACACACGATAAATATGAATCCTAAGTGCTCTCTCAAAGGTAAAGGACTTGTGAGACGTGTGAGAAGTGGATAAAACCCCCGATCTGTAGAACTGTTGACATTTATTTTACTGTGTGAAGCTGCTGAGGTGACATTTTCTGTGTCCTGCAGTACGACCTGTCGGCTTCCACCTTCTCACCGGATGGCCGAGTGTTTCAAGTGGAGTACGCCATGAAGGCCGTGGAGAACAGCAGGTACGAGTCTTCACCTTTTTAAACCAATACCAGGGGCAGACACGTTTCACACACACTCTTGATCATGTATCTTTCAGCCAGCTGTCTAATGTGTGTGTGTGTGTGTGTGTGTTCAGCACGGCGATCGGGATTCGCTGTAAGGACGGCGTTGTGTTCGGGGTGGAGAAGCTCGTCCTGTCCAAGCTGTACGAGCAGGGATCCAACAAACGCATCTTCAACATTGACAGACATGTTGGCATGGTAACTACATGCGCGCGCACACACACACACACACACACACACACACACACACACACACACACACACACACACACACACACACACACACACACACACCAGCCTACCATCTGACATTTGATAAATGATGTGATCTTCGAGATTTAAAAAAAACAACAAAAAAAACTTTCCTCTTGAACCTGCCAGTAGTTTTGGGGGTTCAGCAGGTGAAACCAAATGTCTGTCATCTCCTGTCACACAAAGAAAACCTGATGAACTACTCAAGACATTTAATTTCTCAAAACAAAGCATCATTTTATTAGTAATATGAATTAGATTAGTTGGTCTACTGGCCATTAGGAAGGTCATGTGATGTGCATGTATTATGTCGATGGGTTTAGTGTCGGACATGAATGGGACCTTTCACTCTGCGTTTACTTCATATTTTCTAGGATATTTGAACTTCAGTGTTGATGGATGAGTAAATAAAGCGTCCTCTCTCTCTCTCTCTCTCTCTCCAGGCAGTCGCTGGTCTGCTGGCTGACGCTCGCTCGCTCGCTGAAGTCTCCAGAGAAGAAGCCTCCAACTTCAGATCAAACTACGGACACGACATTCCTCTGAAGGTAACGACACGTCAGCTTCCTGTCGTCATTCGTCTCTTTTCGGGACAAATCGCTGCGGGGCTGGACATCAGAATTTATTTAAATCAGAAAACAGAAGAAATTTAAAACGGTTCAGAATAAAGTCCGACTCACATCTGATCATTATTGTGTGTAAACATGAGGGGCCGATTATTAAACAGATTGTGATCAGAGGACCGATTGGGTTGCTGCGTCACTCCTTCTGGGCGGGGCGGGGGGGTTAAAAAAAAGAAAAAAACACTGATGACGAACCTCCATCCACCTTAGAGTTAGCATTGTGTGATGCTAGGTTAAAGGCTGTGATGCTAAGCTAACTGCGCTTCCTGTCATTGCAGCACCTGTCGGAACGAGTAGCCATGTACGTCCACGCCTACACGTTGTACAGTGCCGTGAGGCCATTCGGCTGCAGGTGAGTTCAATGGAACATTACGGTGCGTTCAGGGACCATACGAATTTTCTCACTTGAAACACAGCTGCCTTTGTCTGTCAATCAAAGTGATGACTAATGAGCTGTCAATTGATTAAAGAGGTTGAAGAGGAAAAAAAAACTTTGTCTACATTCCATCACTGATCCCAAAACATGGATCAATACCACCGATTGGTTAAAACTCGGCAGCAGGGAGGGATGATGAGAGTCAGAAAGGTTTCGCACACTTTGCTGAAATCCCATGATGTCACTTCCTCTTGGCTGTCTGACCTACTCTAAGCTGCCCTTACCTCCGAGCATAACGATCGATTTTTTTATTTTTTTTTATTCAATCCAATCGGTTGACTCCCAGTCTGACATCAAACTGATATGTCTTTTGAATGAAACTTTATAAACAAATACAAAAGTGGACAACAACAACACAGAGTGATGAAATTACACCGAGCGAAACTTTGACATTAAATCAGGGTAACTAAAATCCTCAGCTGTTCACAACAAACGTCAACTTCATTCAGGAATCAGTGTCGTGTGTTGGAGGTCAAAGGTCAGCGGTGCGATGCGTTCGAAGGTCAGATCAAATCAGTCTGAAGCAGTGAAGGATCATCAGCTCAGGAACACAAAAGTAGCTGGTGAAGATGATGAAGCTGAAGTGTTACACACTCCCTCCTCTTCCTCACTGCCTTTTAGCCTGCGTTGTTGTTGTTGTTTACCACAATGTGTTCGTCTCTCCCAGTTTCATCCTCGGCTCATACGACAAAGATGACGGTTCTCAGCTCTACATGGTCGACCCATCTGGCATCTCATACGTAAGTCTGTCTGTACACACACACTCACACACACACACACACACACATACACACATCACGTATCTTTCACCCAGCTGCATTGGGGCCGGCGACACCAACAGACTTAACAAACTGGTTAAGAAGGCCGGCTCCATCATTGGCTGCAAACTGGACAGGCTGGAAAAGGTGGTGGAGAGGAGGACGCTGAGGAAACTATTATCCATATTGGATCACCCTGACCACCCTCTCCACCACCTGCTGCAGGGACAGCGGAGCACTTCTTCCACCAGACTCCTCCAGCTCCGCTGTCACAAGGACAGATACAGGAGATCATTCCTGCCGACCGCAATAAGACTGTACAATAACTCACCTCTGGCAAAATCCATCACACAACAATAACACTGTTGTCTGAAAAACACATTTTTCTTGTTTGTTTAAATCTTTGCACTATTGTTTAGTTAGTTTTAATTTATTTTAATTATTTTATTTTATTTATTGTATATACTGTACATTTTTATATTTAATATTTTACTGTTGTTTTATTGCTTTCCTGTACCTATAATGCTGCTGTAGTGAAAAAATGTCCCCTTGTGGGATTAATAAAGTAACTATGTCTATCTATCTATCTATCTATCTATCTATCTATCTATCTATCTATCTATCTATCTATCTATCTATCTAACTAACTATATATCTATCTAACCATCTAACCTGTGTGTGTGTGTGTGTGTGTGTGTGTGTGTGTGTGTGTGTGTGTGTGTGTGTGTGTGTGTGTGTTCAGGGTTACTGGGGATGTGCCATCGGAAAAGCAAAACAAGCTGCCAAGACGGAGATCGAAAAGCTGGGGGTGAGGTTCCGGCAGATTCAGGAAGTTCATTCACTAAACCGACATGTCTCTTTAATAGTGGCTGTTTTTTTTTTTTTTTTATCATGTAAAGAAGCCTTCAAACCTCCAGGTGATGTCAGAGTTTCGGTCTGCAGCTTAAAGCGCCCACTAAACTCTGCCATAGATTGTCTGTGAGGGAAGATGCATCACTCTGTAATAATTCTCTATGATCGTCAGTGAGCACCTTAAATACAGCAGTCTCCTGTAGCTGTGAAACACTCGTGAACAATCGGCTGTAAAAGTCCAAATATTCAGACATTTAATGAAGTGTTTGGTTATTTATTTTTTGGTATATGTCATTAATACTTTCAGGCAATAGTATCAGACAATTTATAGAATTATTATTTATTTTTTTAAATTTTGATTACTTATTTGCATCTTTTTATTATTTGATTGAGATTTTTAAAAGACATTTTCTGTACACATTTTTATAAATATTCTGACTTATTTTCAGACATTTTTAAAAATATTTTTTCAGCCTTTTTTACGCTCATTTTAATTATATTATTATTATTACATTTCAATCAGCACCGCAGTAATTGATATTATTCAACTATTTTTAGGCTTTTTAATTTATTTTCTGGTGGTATTTTACTCACCCGTTAATGTATTTTAAATAAAGGGGGAAATGACTGCCGGATTAATTGATCAGGAGAATGGTGGATAAGTGCGGCTCAATGCGGCAAGAAATCTTTATAATTTTGGATTTATTTGTGCAAGTTGTTGTTGTTGTTCCTCGGAGCCGATGACAAACAACCACACGGATGATTCAAGTGGTTCAAGGCTCTTCCTGTCGTAACCGTGTGTTTTTCTCATCCGTCAGATGAAGAACATGACGTGCAGAGAGCTGGTTAAAGAAGTCGCCAAAATGTGAGTCGGCAACGTCCAAGCTGAACTTTAACTCTTAACTCGCATCCGATGTTACCAATATGAGGGCGTCAGATTTTATCAGTAGAGAAAACAGGAAATGAAGCTGTCAGATAAAGGTGCAACATTTCCTTCAACTATCAGCGCAGTTAACACGTCATGTTTCTGTCAAGACTGAAATATTTTATTTTGGACTTTCCAGAATCTACATCGTTCATGACGAGGTGAAGGACAAATCGTTCGAGCTGGAACTCAGCTGGGTCGGAGAAGGTAAGAACCAATCACGGCTCCGATTTTCTTCTTCTCTGCCCGGTTTGTTTGTCTCTTAAGAAGAAATGCTTTTATTTCTTAAAAGCTTTTAGTTTCCTGTGAGATTGAGCAGCTGAAGCTGGTCAGCAGAGAGGGATGATGAGAGTCAGAAAGGTTTCGCTAACTGGGCTGAAATCCCGTGATGTCACTTCCTCTTGGCTGTCTGACCTCGAGCTGCACACGCAGGAACACACCTGCTCTCACTTCTGATCGCTACAATCGATCAGGTTCCTTCTTCGATTGAGAAACGTCACGCCGGTCGTGACGGAAAAGGCCTTTTAACAAAACAAATACAGAAGGTGGCAACGACACTTGGTTTGAAAGTTTTACAGTTTCACAAATGAGCTCTGAGGAAAACAAGGAACGAAAAACGGGCTCAAAACTAAAAACATCAAATAACATTCAGCCGTTACTGCAGTTCTTAAAAAAAGGGTCTATTTCTAGATATAAACGCTGGATTTTTATGACATCATTGATCGGAGAAACCTCACCTGGATGAACCTTGTACAGGTAAATTACAGCACGTCTGACTTTCCTCCCATCTGTCGTCTCTCCTTCAGTCACAAACGGACGACACGAGTTGGTGCCCAAAGACGTCCGAGAGGAAGCAGAGAAATACGCCAAGGTGAGCATTTACCTGCAGTAGCGACATTCACATCGACTGAAACACACACACACACACACACACACACACACACACACACACACACACACACACACACACACACACACACACACACACACACACACACACATCTGACTTTCTGGCAGTGGAAGAGAAATAAAATAACCAGAAAGTTCCTGTCGCTTGTCGTTTCCGTAGTTCTTGTCGCTGCCTGTAGAAGCTAGCGTTTCCGTAGTTCCTGTTTCTGCCTTTAGGGGGCGGTAACATTCAGCTGATTCTCCTGTTTTTTCCGTGTTGCAGGATTCCCTGGAGGAGGAGGACGACTCGGATGAAGACAACATGTAAACTCAGCACTAACGCCCTTCATTTCCATCTCTGCTGACAGCACACATCTGATTCTTTTTTATGTTTTATAGCTCACAAAACTTTCATGTTGGTTGTTTTGCTCTTGGTTTGATGATATTTCAGCTTTGAAAATAAAAACTAAAAAAAGTTGGAGGAAAGTTTTACGGGCTGTTTTGTGTTGATCAGCTGATGAACACTAAATATAAATCAGCTCTGACTCTGAATAAAAAAAAAGATGAAAAGACTTTTTTTCATTATCGGTTAATAAAACATCCGAGTGTTGAAGGGAAAATATTTTTGCCAAAACATCAAACCTTAAAACAAGTAAACGGCCGTAAGCGTCTTTGCTGCCGAGGTGCCAAGTGTTGTTTGAAAATGCAAATCAATGAATTGTGCGACGGAACCTCTGTCACTGATTTCCTTTTTACGTGTAGACTTTGATTCTCCCCAAGTGCTCGCTGAATAGAGCTGCTGCTCCTTTGAGTCGAAAAGGAGCCAGCTGAGGTTGGTTGGGAGTTTCTGATTAGGACGCCTTTTAGGTGCTTTCCGTTGGAGGATTTCTGGCTATGTCCACCTGGAAAGAGACCCAGGGATAAACCCAGAACACGCTGCAGGGATCATAAATCTCATCCGGCCTGGGAATACCTCGGGAGGAGCTGGAAAATGTTGCTTGCCACAGAGAAGTCTTTGCTAACTTGCTAATAACCTTTTAATAACCGTTGGAAACTGTCGATTTATCAAGAAAACATTAAGTTGTTGCATCTCGACCACACTACAGCAGTGAAATGCTGCTTTTACCTTCAGTGTTCACCTAATGTAGCGATCTAACATGCCACATTATTAAACAACTTTTTAATAGTTGTTTGTACAAGTAAATGCAGACCATTAGTTGGTTTAAATCTCTTGTGTAATAATAATATTTAATATTTTGTGTTTTTGTACAAAATGAGACATTTAACATGACATGTCACCCTGGACACCAGCATGTTGTGTTTCCTTTATTAATTGATCTATTAATCATGAAAACAATCTGCATTTAGCTGATCATATCAACAATATTAGATAAAACCTTTTTTCTGCTCTGACACCTTTAGGTAACAGTGAATGAAGGACTAATTTTTCCTTTCATTGCTTTTACTAATGTGTTCTGAGTACTTCCTCCAGCACGTGGCGGTGTAATGGTCAACTGTCACCCTTGCGTTTGATGTTTGTGTTTGTTTGTTGTTGTTTAGAGAGAACCTCCACTTTCCCGGGAACAAACGTGACTTATATGGCTTCGCTCGTCACTGTCTTCCTGTGACGTCAAGGCCATAAAGTTCCCGCCCACTCTTTACAAACGGCGCCACAATCATCCACCGTGTTCAGCCTAGCAACCTCGGACAACCGCCGTTTGTCCCAGCGATTCTCCGGTAACGCGTCCCCGCCGCCCCCTGCTCCGGTCCGGCTCGCTGGTCCAGCCCAGTCATTGAACCTTTGTGCTGGGAAAAAAAACCCAGTGCAGCGTTTTGTTGTGAAGCCTGCTTGAACACGGTCCCTGATACGTGACGTTGTCCCACATATGGAAACCGCAGCGCCATACTTCATTTAAAAAAAGTGTCCACTGAATGTTTGCAGACGTTTTCTGTGAATTATTGACGTCTTGGAACCAAATTAAAGGCGGTTAACAGAGGCAACATAGCCGGTCTTAATTTCGGCATGCATGTCATAGAGCAAACAGCTCGTGTATGAATAGAAACTAAACTTCAGTACATCAGTAAACCGCTCTTTCCGGTTGTGTGTGCTCAGTAGCACTCAAATGTAAAGCAAAGGCAAACCAGACGACTGAATGTGATTGCTTAGAGTTCATGTAAATAGTCAGGTGCTTTGGGAACAAATATTGTCGAAATGCATAAATGTGTTTTGCTATTTTTCACTACTTTTGTAGCTTCGTCGATAAACAAGGTAATATTAATTCGGAGGATTTTTGAATAGAGTTTGGTGTGATGCTCTACAAGCACGTATGTCGTTGCAGACGAGGAAGCCCGCTCAGCCAATAAAAAAGCACCGGTGCTGGGAACTAAACGCTTGTGGCCAATAGTCAACACCAACGGTATTTTTTTTATTCAAACTGGCTTCTGGTTGGACATCTAGCCAGCAGTTGCCGTCATTTCCCTCGTGGCGCCGCGTTCGTATCGACCAATAGCAACGCCGCCTGAGGTACGTCCTATTGAAATCGGGGAATCGCTCCACCAATCAGATTTCTCTGTTGCAACTACCGCTGTCATCGCAGCCAATCGCCGGTCGGGAAACACAGCTCTGGGCTCAACAGCTTGTTGTTCGTGAATCGCTTCGCAGCCCGAGCGAGAGAGAAGCACCGTCGTTCGTAAATGTAAGTACTAAACCTTCATATCCTGTCCGAAACCGAACCACGTTTTTGAGCAGTTGAACGGGTCGGCGAGTGGCGGGCAGGGAGCTGGCTGGATGTCAGTGGGGCGGCCGGTGGCTGCTGTGCGGAGCGGCGGTGGATTGAATGGCAGGCGGCTGTTTTCGCAGTGAAGAAATGTGAAGCTCCGGCGCCTTTGTGGACGAGCCGCGTATTAAATAAATAAATCCGCGGCAGCCTCCGTCGAATGTCTCCGAGTCTCCATCGAACGGAAACTCGGTTTGTCTTTGGGAACAGACGGAGCTCGTGTGGCGGCGGGTCGACGCTGCTCCGCCGCGAGTGGACGCTTTAAATCGCCCCGTGAGACACGAACCAGCTAGTTGAGTCGCTAGTTAGCCAACTAGCCAAATTTAGCTCCGGACCGGAGAACGAAGTGAAGCCCACTCGGTCCACCCGCTTTCCGGACTTTGTTCTGGCTTGGTTGTTTAGCAGGAGACTTCCCCTCCTCCAGCAGCTGGTACCTAAGCAGGCGTTTTTTGGTGGTGGGGTGGGGGGTGGGGGGGCGCGGCGGCGGTGGTGGTGTTAAAGTTAGCCGAGCTAGCTGACATGGCGAGCTGTGATGGCGACGTGAGTCGGTTGAGCTGGGAGCGGAGCGGGAAGCGACGCTTCTCTCCAGCGGCTGCGCCGCTCACCCCTCACCGACCCGTTGACAGCATTCATCCAGCCCACAAGTAGCCGGTGGCTCCACGGTCAGCGGGAGTAAACGTCGCTGGAGAAGTTAAGTGTTTGTGCCACATATTAGATCTGATTCGGGCAGGGAGGAGGAGGAGGAGGAGGAGAAGAAGGAGGAGGAGGGAGGGGGCCGCACCGAGCCAGGAAAGAATGCCTGAGCTAACACGGCTAGTTGGTTAGCTTCGCCTCGGTCTCCTGTCTCCGGACAGTTTGACTCTCTGCCCGCTGTACGCCCTCTATGCCACCGCCAACTTTAACCCCGTCTCCTGCTCTGTTTGTGTCTTCCAGTGATCCGAAATCTGTCGAGCTGGACTCCCTGGAATAGCCGACGAGATGAAGGTGAGTGTTTGACCTGCTCTCAGCTCCATGTGTACAGAGATCCAGCTGGAACCAGCTCCGGATCACTTTTCTGTTCGGAGACCCGTCTGCGTCCAGTGGATCAGCTTCATAAAACAGACTGTTGTCATCAGTTTAAATGGAAATACATCACGTCCTCACTCTGTCGACTGATCTGGTTGACATATAGTCACTGTTAGGGACAGTTTTCCAGCACAAATGATGCTCTGCTTTGTCATGTATGGTGGAAAACTAAAATCTTCTGGTTTTAGAACAAGAATCTGACAATCAAACCATATTAAATTGTCATGTTAGGCCGTGGGAAACTATAACAAAGGTTTCTGACATTTAATCCAGAGAATAATCATTAGCTGCAGCTATAATCCTGCTGCTTACACAAACATTCATTTGTCGTCACTCCGATTGGATCATTCAAGACGGTGAGTCTTTGCAGTAAAATCCAAAAACAAAGATGGCAGCTGTAAATGAAAGTCTGTTACCAGAGATAGAAGTTCCTTGGCAGCAAAACAGAGGAACAAGGGCTTTGTCAAAGTTTTAGTTCTGTTTGAGGAAAAAGGGCACTGACTGTTACTAAGATGTACGAGTTTTGGATCAAACAATTCAGATGCTGTTCCTGTTGAGCGGAGCAGGAGGAAGCAATAACCTTCACGAGTGAGTATTCCAAGTTACATCTCTTGATCTACATCAGCACCTGAGTTACACACCTTTTTGTGACCGCCGGTACAAGAACATTCGCACTTCCACCACGAACCAGAAAGTTGAGCAGAGAAACATCAGAGTTTGTGTCAAACTCTTGGAAATTGCTGAGGGAGATCTTTTGAAACGCTTCAGCGTGTGGTAACGAGTGGTGTCGTCATGTTGGAGGACCAAACTGCCATCGTGTCGCACTACAGGCCGCTTGCACCGAACGTTTTCCCACAACGTCACCGTAGAACTCGGTGTTGACAGTCTGACTGTGTGGTAAAAATTCCTGGTGCGCAACACCTGCGAATGTCACTGCTTCTTAATAATATCGCCAAAGGGAAGCAGTTGTAATGTGAAAAAGGTATCGGCCCAAGTACAAAACCCACGTTGAACACTTTTGTTATGTCTTTCTTCGGTCTTTGGCAGAGAGAGTTTTGCCCCTCGACACACGTCACCAAAATAAACACATGGCTTCATGGCCCGGAGACTCTCTGAAGCATTTCAAGGATCTCTCCTTCTTACTTCCTGAGTTTGACACAAATTTGATGTGCGCTCTCGGCTCAAGTTTCAGGTCCGTGTTGAAATCACAAATGTTTACCTTCCAGCGGTCACAAAAACGTGTGCAACTCAGGTGCTGATGTTGCTCAAGTAACATAACTTGTAACACTCGGTCGTGAAGGTTCTTGCTGCCTCCTGCTCCGTGCATGCGACTGTGCTGCACGACATTCAAACCGTCTCTGAACTTCTTGATTGACCCTTTGTAGAAATACCAGAACATCTTTGCTCTCGGTCAGCAACGACGCATTAATAACGTGAACAAATGCATTAAAACGCCAAACAAGCAAATCTGTTCGCGGTGAGCTGAACTTCTGAGCTACGACTCTTGAATGTTTTCGTCGTCCCTGATTCAGAAGTGAATGGAGACGAAGCGAAGAATTAAGACGCCAAACAGGCACGACGGCCGGCGAAGTGCTCCGAGCTCACCGTCGGAACGATCTCCAGACCTCTAAATAGTTTTGGTTCCTCTCTGCAATAAAACCTGCCACCTCTGAGTGACGTCTGGGATCAGGCTGTTGTGATTGGTCCGAAGTGGTTAGTTCAAAATCTGTTGGTCTCGGACTCGGGACCAGGACTGAACTCTGGGGCAGTGACCAAGCGTTAAAACGTAGCTTCTGAGAAAATGACCGACTGTACAAGAGAAACCGTCACCGAATAAATCTGGATTAAACCAGACCTCAGACCTGCTGCAGTGCATGCTGGGTCGGTGTGTGCGTGTGCGTGCGCCCGCTCTGATGATGTGTGTGTGTGTGTGTGTGTGTTGCAGGCAGCCGACGAGCCTGCCTACCTGACAGTGGGGACAGATGTCAGTGCCAAGTACAGAGGAGCCTTCTGCGAGGCCAAGATCAAGACCGTAAAACGCATGGTGAAGGTCAAGGTAAGGCCCGCAGGAACCGGGTGGACGGCAAGACGCCTCGTGGACGGCCGATCTCTGCCGAGGCGTCCACTCTGTCCTCCTTAGTCTTGTCCGTCTCCGTCTCTGTCCGTCCGAGGCCTCAAACGGTCCTTTCTTATCACTGTGACAATAACGACTGCAGACGCTGCGATTGGCTGTCGGTAGAGGAATGATGATGCTGAGAAAAAGGTTTCGCTCAGTGATCTGACGATGTCGTGTGATGTCACGCACTTCTCTTGGCTGTCTGACCAATCCGCTGCCTCCGGTAAATCAGTGACGGTTAAAGTTTGAACAAGAAATCAATATTTGAAAAAAAAAAACAACAACCGTTGTTATCAATCAGATGAACACGCTGCTGTCTACACCTAGAGGGGGGGGGGGGGGGGAGGTGTTTTCAGATTGTCTATTCGGGACAGAAAGAACAAGCTGTTTTTAGTGTTTCTTATACTTGGAGAAATCTCCCTACATTTTTCTAGCCGTTCGTCTTTCATCACTTCCTGTCTCCTCCATGGGAAATCATGTCGGGCTGTAAACACGTGGACCCTCCTCTTGTGTCTCCAGGTGACTCTGAAAAGCGACAGCACGTCCCAGGTGGTGCAGGACGACCAGGTCAAAGGACCTCTGAGGGTAAGACGGTGACGTGTCATTACTGCATGTTTTTGTTCTGTTTTTTGTTTTTTTTTTTTAATGCAGCAGTTTAGTGAAATCCTCACATTTTCAGATTGAAACTTTTTGTGTTTGTACGCTACGAGTAAAGCAAAAGCTGAAGCCTGAAAACAAAGAGGGCAAAAAAAAATAATTAAATAAGGCTTTTAATTTAACAGTTACACGCAGAAACCAACCAGCGCTCTGCAGCTGAAATGATCAACTCGGTCATCAGTTGAAAGAGACTGAAAAGTTATTTTCTCAAATGGGAAGAAATTAACTGTTATACAATTGACAATGAAAAAAGCTGTTGATTGCAGCCCGACAGAAAAAAAACAAACTGGAAATGAATTTGATTAAAGTAGAACCAATCGTGGATCACAAAGTTCAGAGACTGCAGCACAGTGATGTGCACAGAACCAGAGGAAGCAATAACTCTCGTGAGTAAATACTCCCAAGTTGCGTCTCCTGATCATCATCAGGTTTTTTTTTTTTTTTTGTGACCACCGGTACGTGAACATCTACGATTTCACCCGCGGACCTGGACGGAGTCCGTATGTCACATTTTGCGGGGGCAGAATGTCGCAGCGTAAGACTGAAGATGCTGCGTCGGGTCGGGAGCAACCAGGCGCACCACCTCACTCACCGGATTTGGCTCCCTGCGTCTTCTTTCCGTCCCCGTCCCTCTCCCCCCACAAAAGATGTGACTCAAATTGCGATGTGCGCTTTCTGGTCAAGTTTCAGTTCAACAATGTCATCGCACATTGTTTCATACGCACCAGTAGTCATAAACAAACAAACAAACAAACAGACAAACGTGTGACACTCAAGATTGCTTCTTCATGCTCCGAGCACATCGCCGTGCTGCGCTTCGTCCAGCCGGAACAGCGTGAACTTTTACATCCACCCTATCGTACAAAGTCCAGTTGCTGCAGTTGCCAGACTCTGTGTGTGTGTGTGTGTGTGTGTGTGTGTGTGTGTGTGTGTGTGTGTGTGTGTGTGTGTGTGTGTGTGTGTGTGTGTGTGTGTTTCAGGTGGGCTCCACTGTGGAGGTGAAGACCAACGAGGGTCTTTGCAGCGAGGCCGTCATCGGTAAGCTGACGGACGCCAGCCTCTACACCGTGGGTGAGTCTGCTGCCGATCGTTACTCGCACACGACATCGACATCTCTCCCAGCGTTCGGCTCCGCCGACCGTCACAGGCAGAAGCGGCTGAACGTTGCGTGTCGGCTGTGAAAAATACCGAACTCGGCCTCCAGTAAAACAACCTTCAATAAATACAGGTTGAAGAAGTTGATTCACACAGAGATGTGAAGTTGGAGGAGTTTCTTCCATCTCTGTCACACTTCTTGAATCATCCCGACAAATTATTAACAAGTGTGTTACAACACGTCCCGTTCTTCAATTAAATAAATCAAAGCTTCATGCTTTGGTACATAAAGTTAACTGTGCACTCCACCTCCCCCAGGTGCATTCTGGGTAGAAACATCCAGTTAGTGAGCTTAACATTTTTAGAAGAAAAAAACAAACAAATCTGCCCCTTATACCAGAAGCAGAGCGCAAACGTTGGCACGACCAACGGCATCACGTCTTTCAGGTGGCTGTCGGGGAAGGAATGATGATGCTGAGAAAAGGTTTCGCTCAATGAGCTGATGATATCATGTGATGTCACATTTTCTCTTGGCTGTCTGACCAATCTGCTGCCAGTTACACGCACAACCCGTCAAACTGAAAATTCTGTCAAAGTAAGGCCTTTGCGAGGAGTCAGGGAGCGAAGTTTGATTCGTCCGGTTGACCTGAACTCTGTGCGTTTCAGTGTTCGACGACGGAGACGAGAAGACTCTCCGTCGCACGTCCCTGTGTCTGAAGGGAGAGAGGCACTTCGCCGAGAGTGAGGTGAGTCGTTTGACCGAGGGACCGCGACTTCCTCCTGAGAGTCACTCGACCCCTTAAAATTCCTGAAATTGTCTCGAGTGCTTGAAGATTCCGATGTACCCGTTTCACGCTCGCTCCGCTCTCACGCAGACGCTGGACCAGCTGCCGCTGACCAACCCGGAGCATTTCGGCACCCCGGTCATCGGCAAGAAGTCCAACCGCGGTGGACGGCGTTCGTCCCAGGCTGTGTGAGTGCTCTTCATTTTCGCAATGAAACGCTTTGTCGCGTTACAACAGCGAGAATCTACAGTACAAGAAGCCATGAGGGGGAAAAAGTAAAAAATATAAAAAGGAAAGCAGGAAAAGACTTGAATAAGAACGCCTAAAACCCACAAAGGCTGTTTGATATTGTTTCTAGTCTTGAGACGTGTGACTGTGACTTTACAGCTGCACTCCTGGGAGGCTTTTTAATCTTAATCAGACTTTTAGCTGTTAGATAGAGGAAAATGAAATGATTAAATTGGGTGTAGGCAAAGATAGAGTCTCGTCCTTCCTTTAGCACAAACACAGCTGATTGTTACCACGGCAACATGGGTGTAAATTCAGCTTTTATTTTGGTGAATCAGATAAATCCATCTCTTTAAAATCAGACTTCAACCATCTATGTCAGTCACTTCCTGTGCACTGTGAACGAGACTCCTGATTTGTCTGTCCTGCGTCTCAGGGCCGACGAGGAGCACGAGTCTTCGTCCAGCGAGGATGAGGAGGACGACAGGAGGAGGCTCAACGACGAGCTACTGGGGAAAGTCTGCAGCATCGAGCACGAGGAGGAGTCCAGCAGCTGGTTCCTAGCTCTGGTAAACAAAACGGAAACCGCCAAGTGCCCGATCCAATACTGACCTCTGCAGGGGGAAAAAAAAAAGTCTCCGATTATGTGGAAGATAAACATGGCATTCCTGAAATGGCACGTTAGCGAGTATAAAACAAGCAGGAAACATTGTTAAAGGGGTGTTTACATGTACAGTCTGTACAGAGAAATTTGATTCTGTTGGAGAAGCTAAAATATTCCTAAGAAAATTAAAAATACACCTTTCAGCTCGGTATAAATGTGTTAACACAGTGGTGCAGAGGAACTCATGCAGGTGTGTGTCTGTCCTGCAGGTGGTGTCTCCCAGCTGTAACGATGAGCTGGTGGTAAAGAAGGATCAGTGTCTGGTCAGGTCGTTCTGCGACGGCAAGTTGTGAGTTCACTTTGTTTTTTGTTTTTTTATTGTTGTTGAGTGTGTTTCCATGGAAACGTCAAGAGTCCCGGTTCTGCGTCATAGAAACATGTCCCACCTGACAAATACCCAGTATTTTTTTTAATTTATTTTTTTCACAAGTTTACAGGCAGGTGTGAACACTGATGATGAACGTGGATGTGTTTGTGTTTAATGCACACCAAAGTCCATTCAAATATCAGTCAATTTTAAACATGTATCAAATCATTTGTATGAATGTGTCTCTAAAATCTGGATCTGATATGAAAAAACACCTGATGAGAGCCTGGTGTCTATGTGGACACTGATTGATCTCTGATCAATAGTTGGATCACAATCAGATAAGCTTCAACTCACCCACCTCCTCCTTCTCCTCCTCCTGTTTGTTCCTGCAGTTGCACAGTAGTGAGGAGACACGTCCACATCGTCAGCTACATCAGCATCACCAAGACTGAGTTCTCCAGCAGAAAAGGTGAGGCACTTCAACTCCCACCATGCACCAGGGCACCGACTGACCTGCCACCAGACTCTTCTTCTGCATTTTTCTTTTTCATACAAAGTTTTTTGCCAACTTTTCTAATCTTATTATCTTCCTCTTCTCCTCCTCTTCCTCCTGCTGCAGGTTTCGAAGCGGCCCAGGTCTTCCTGAGGAGCAGGGAGGTTCCAGATGTGTGGAAGATGGACATGAGTCAGATCCTCGACTCATCCACCAGCGAGGACGAGGACGACGAAGAGAAAGAGAGCGAGGACGACGACGACGACGAGGACGAAGAAGAGGAGAAGAAGAAGAAGAAACACCTAAAGGAGGAGGTGAGAGTTTGATTGACAGCTACCTCGGGATTCGGAATGAACCAGAGTTTGATTGACAGTTTGCTTTAGCTGAAATCTGATAATTGCTGTTGACACAAGTTAAATGTTTTTCTCCTGTCTGTCCTCCCATCTGTCTGTCTGTCTGTCCAGCCGGAGGAGGAGCCCGACCCGGAGGAGAGGGACCACTTCCTGCAACAGCTCTACAAATTCATGGAGGACAGAGGTGAGACAGGACTTCATCCTGGACCCGAACAAAACTGTGTGTGTGTGTGTGTGTGTGTGTGTGTGTGTGTGTGTGTGTGTGTGTGTGTGTGTGTGTGTGTGTGTGTGTGTGTGTGTGTGTGTGTGTGTGTGTGTGTGTGTGTGTGTGTGTGTGTGTGTGTGTGTGTGTGTGTGTGTGTGTGTGTGTGTGTGTGTGTGTGTGTGTGTGTGTGTGTGTGTGTGTGTGTGTGTGTGTGTGTGTGTGTGTGTGTGTGTGTGTGTGTGTGTGTGTGTGTGTGTGTGTGTGTGTGTGTGTGTGTGTGTGTGTGTGTGTGTGTGTGTGTGTGTGTGTGTGTGTGTGTGTGTGTGTGTGTGTGTGTGTGTGTGTGTGTGTGTGTGTGTGTGTGTGTGTGTGTGTGTGTGTGTGTGTGTGTGTGTGTGTGTGTGTGTGTGTGTGTGTGTGTGTGTGTGTGTGTGTGTGTGTGTGTGTGTGTGTGTGTGTGTGTGTGTGTGTGTGTGTGTGTGTGTGTGTGTGTGTGTGTGTGTGTGTGTGTGTGTGTGTGTGTGTGTGTGTGTGTGTGTGTGTGTGTGTGTGTGTGTGTGTGTGTGTGTGTGTGTGTGTGTGTGTGTGTGTGTGTGTGTGTGTGTGTGTGTGTGTGTGTGTGTGTGTGTGTGTGTGTGTGTGTGTGTGTGTGTGTGTGTGTGTGTGTGTGTGTGTGTGTGTGTGTGTGTGTGTGTGTGTGTGTGTGTGTGTGTGGGGGGGGGGGGGGGGGGGGGGGGGGGGGGGGGGGGGGGGGGGGGGGGGGGGGGGGGGGGGGGACACAACCACACGGGTGTAAAAAGACATGACAGGTGGAAGTTTTAAAAGACTAGTTAACCCAAAAACTAAAACGTCTTTTATTAACCCAGAGAAGCAGCAGGAGGATCAGATGATGTCGTTGACAGCTGGAGCGTTGTTCTTATTTTAGATGGTCTTGTCTGTGGTTCTGCGTTTCAGGGACTCCCATCAACAAGCCTCCCGTGCTGGGTTACAAAGACCTGAACCTCTTCAAGCTCTTCCGGCTGGTCTACCACCAGGGAGGCTACCACAAGGTGAGGCAACGCCGTTCGTTTAACATCCACCAACCGAAGAGCATCAGGCTGCTCTTGAGTGCGCGGCCGACGTGCGAGTGATGATACCAAGAAAGGTTTCGCATACTTGACTGAGACCCTGATGAACCTCTTGGCTGTCTGACCAGAGACCGACGAGCTCCGCCGTCCAACCAGCCGACGGAACGATATCCGGGTGTGAGCTGACTCTCTTTTTTTCGGTGTTTCAGATCGAGTCCGGAACCGTGTGGAAGCAGATCTACATGGACCTCGGGATCCCCATCCTCAACTCCGCTGCGTCCTACAACGTGAAGACGGCATACAGGAAGTAAGAGAAGTGGGGATGGCTTTGGGAAGTGATGTCCTGTTTATAAACTGTCATCGAGGATTGCGCACGAATAATAACAGAGCTGCACTACCTGCAAAGGCTTCATAATTACAGTTTATATTCTCCAGTCGACCTCTGACCCTTTCTTTTGTGTCGTCAGGTACCTGTGTGGTTTCGAGGAGTACTGCCGCTCGGCCTCCGTCACCTTCAGAACCATCCATCACAACAACCCCCGCCCCGCCGCCAAGCCAGCCAGCCAGAAGGCAGCGGGGGCGGAGCTTAAAGCCTCCCCGACGGTGAAGGCGGAGCCCGTTGACAACAAGAGGGAGGAGGCGGAGTCAGAAAGCGAGGGCGAGAAGGAGGAGATGAAGGAGAGACACTCGTCCCCGAGGGTGAGGAAAACACCGTCGTCTTTCATATACGTCGTGTTTGTGCGGGCGAGACGTTCCTGTTTAAACCGGGGGGCCGGACTGACTCCTCCTGTGTGTGCCGTAGGGGAGGAGGAGGTGCGTGGGGAGTCGGCTGAAGGCAGAGAGAGAGCCGTCCTCCCGACCGGAGAAGAGAAGCGGACCCGGAGGGCTGGGAGGCCCGGGAGGCCCCGGAGGACCCAGAGGACCGGGAGGACCTGCAGGATTCGGAGGACCCGGAGGACTAGGGGGACCCGGAGGACACGGAGGACCTGGAGGAGCGGGGGAGAACAGCGAGGAGCCGCTGCGGGAGGTGAGGCGACGCAGCAACAGAAGAATGGACGACTCCGACAAGGGCTCCGACGACGAGGACGACGAGGAGGACGACGAAGAGGATGACGACGAGGTGGAGAGAAGGAGAGGAGACAGGTGAGATGGATTTACAATTTAGAATGATTATAAAATTATCAACTCATGATATTTAATGTCTAATTTATGATAAATATTTTGTAAATATTTAAATGTCAAATCCTGTTACAAAAAGCAAGATTTTGTTGTGACCAATGATTTCATGCTCAGCACCTCCTGTTAAATGGTGTGTGTGTGTGTGTGTGTGTGTGTGTGTGTGTGTGTGTGTGTGTGTGTGTGTGTGTGTGTGTGTGTGTGTGTGTGTGTGTGTGTGTGTGTGTGTATCAGGAGTGGGGATGAAGAGGATGGAGACTCGGTGACGGGGACAAAGGTCCGGGTGAAGTACGGCAGAGGAAAGACTCAGAAGATCTACGAGGCGCACATCAAGAAGACGGACGTGGACAACGGAGAGCAGTTCTACCTCGTTCACTACTTCGGCTGGAACGTCAGGTCAGTGGGTCGGGGGCGCAGTGTGGGGTCGCAGAGGTCAAAGGTCACAGTGGAACTTGGGCGCGGACAATCCCGTTACATCACGCTTCGTGAAAGAATTTACTAATCTCTGCAGTGATCGGTTGACAGGTGACCAGTTTGTTGTCGCTGAACGCGAGACATCCATGGGGAATAAATTCAATTAAAACCATAAATAAAAAATTAAATGGAATATTGATCATTCAAATAAAAATTATGAAATTAATACAAAATGACTCAACATCATTTACATAATAAAATAATTGGCACATGTTCAAACAATCTCCACAGTATTTGTAGGAGTTGGCAATTTAGCAGAACTCCCCCAGTTCCTCAGATTCATGCAATTTAACTGCAACACATAAATAATACAATAATCGTGAATAAAATTTAGTTTTGTGTACCAATTAAATAAGAAGATATAAATATATTGTGTCTGTCAAACAGTTTATTAAGGAGTACATTAAATGGTAACAAATAAAACATCCTAGCATCTAATGTCAAAGTCAGGTTTATTTTGTTTTGAGTAATTGTGACCAAGCTGCTGAGATGCTTTGGTTTGGTGGCCACGCCCCCTGCTGGTGGTTTGAGTCTGACAGTCTGTTTCTGACCTGCAGGTACGATGAGTGGGTGAAGGCCGACCGCATCATCTGGCCCACTGAGAAAGGAACAAAGAAGAGACAGAGGAGGAAGATGAAGGTGAGACGTCGCCACGGGAACAGTTCGTAGATTAAAACCGTCAGTTTGAGAACATCCAATAGTTTTGGCGGGAAACGCTGAATTTCGACTTACTATCCGTTTTTAGCCGCTCTAACACGCGCACGCCAGCGTTTCCTCCGAAATACACGGCAGGATGTAAAATTACATTAAAGGAGAGTAAAAGTTAAGTAGAAAAAAAAAAAAGGACCTGTACCACCGTCCTGACTGCGTCTGTCTCCTCCCGGCAGAACAAGGACGAGCCGGAGAAGGACGACGACAAGCCAGCTGTGCCGAAGCCGACGGGAGCGAAGCGTGGCCGTCCTCAGATCAGGACGACGCCCAACAGCTCGGCCGGACGCAGCGTCTCCAAAACGCCGAGCAGCGAGGGACGATCCAACGGCAAGAGGACGGACACGACGCCCAACATGGCCAACGGAGACAGTGAGTCGCACCTGACGAGTCCACTGATTTGCTGATTGAGGTGTCAGGATAGTTGTGCGTGTGCGTGTGCGTCCCCTCCTCTCTGACGTGTCGTCCTCTCCGCAGTCACCCCTCGCAGGAGAACCAGGAGGACGTCCGGCATGTACGACTCGGACCGGGCATCCAACGGTGAGAGCGCCTCCACTTCCTGTTTTCTGTCATTTGATCCAGTTCACTGATCAATAACCGACTTCCTCTTTTACCCCGCAGAGGATTCTGGGAACTCCTCAGACGACAGCGAATCAGAGGACCCGCCTGACAAAAAACCGTCCCCGTGGCGAGGGAGGCTTGACGCTCCGCCCTGCCCGGCAGATGATGATGAAGAGGAGGAGGAGGAGGATGATGATGATGATGAAGAAGAAGAAGAAGAGGAGGAGGAGGAAGAGGTGGAGCAGGAGGAAAAGAGTGAGGTCGCTGATGTCCCGACACCTGCTAACAACAACGCTGTTGTCACGGCAACAACATCTCAGCCACCTGCTGCTACCGCAGCTCCATGTCCCAGCCTGCCTCAGGAGAAAGCAGACAAAGTCCTGAGCCAATTAGAAAAGGAGGTGGAGCAGGGGGAGGAGCCTGCCGGAGAGGACGCAGTGTCTCCAGCTCACCTGAACAAAGAAAACAAGATGTCTCCGGTCGCCAAGACCGCGTCTGTCCTGGACAAAACCAAGATGTCTCCTGGACAGGAAGTTCCCCGCCAAATGTCTCCCAGCAGGACGCCGCCTCCAGCCGAGGCCGAGAGGCCGCAGCAGGTGTCCGTTTCTCCCCCGGCAGCAGCCGAGGAGGACGACCGCTCCACGCCTCTGTCCTCCCCCCGGGTCAAAGGTCGCAGGGCCAACCACAGGGAGACCGGCTCTGAAACTCCTCCCACGATTCCTACATACACTCTGAGTCCCACCCCCACCATCAGCCCCCCGCAGACGGCGGCGCTGTCTTCTCCTCCTCGTGGCGTCCTGAAGAGACAGGATGAGCCCATGGTGGTCCTCCACTGCCTTCCCACCCAGCGCCTCCCCCCCGAGTCGCCCGCCGCCGACTCCGACACCGACTCGGCCACCGAGGACGAGGAGGAGGGCTCGCCTGAGGAGAGGAGCAGCGCAGTGTTCAAACGTAAGGCGGCCGAGCAGAGAGCGGCAGAGAAGAAGCTCCGCCCCGACAGGAGACCAGAGGAAGCCGCTTCCCCCAAAACCCCCGCCGCCACACCCAAGATGGCCGCCGGAGCCTCCCCCAAAAACCTCCCGTCGCCCCTTCGCCCAGAGAGGAAGGGCGAGGGAGGGACGAAGGTGGAGGAGTGGCCCCGCCCAGCCGAGGAGACGCCAAAAGAGGAGGAGCGCCTCGCCGGTGGAGCGGTGAAGGAGCCAGAGGTGCATGCTGGGACGCCTCCCCTCGCTCCCGAGGCCCCCGGCCCCTCCCCCGCCGAGGAGCTGGAGCCGCAGATCGGCCCCGAGGCGTTGGTCTGCCACGAGGTGGACCTGGACGACCCGGACGAGAAGGAGAAGCCCGTCTCCTCGCCGGAGCACCTCCTGCTGATGATGAGGGAGCAGCAGCCACCCCCGCCCACGCTGCCCCACCTCCTCCATGCCTCCCTCACCTCCCCCCACCTCTCTCACCTCCCGCAGCCTCCGGTCACGCCCTTCTTCCCAGCCGCCACTCCCAGCTCCACTCCTTGCCCCGAAGAGCTCCACCCGGCAAAGGGTGCCGCAGAGGAGGAGCGGGGACCAGCGAGGGGGGGGGAGCAGGAGGGAGACTCCAGTCCCGGGTTCGATGCCGGCAGCGCCTCCTCGTCCTCCGCCTCCCTGCTGTCGCTGCAGGAGAACAAGGACAGAGGTAAGAAACGGAGCTCTACAACGACGCCGCAGCCCGATTGGTCCGTTTGTGTTGTGAGTAATGGGTGTGACCTTTGACCCTCCTCCCCCCGCTTCAGGTCAGAAGAGGATGACGGACTGTAACTCGAGCCCGTCGGCCAAGAAACAGAAACGCAACCAGAAGCGACTGAGCATGCCGGGGAAGGTGGAGAAGAACGGAGCAGGTGAGCCAACAGGTCACACGGGTGGGTGATGACGTCACTGACGGGTCACATGGGTGGGTGATGACATCACTGACGGGTCACACGGGTGGGTGATGACGTCACTGACCGCTGTGTGCTAAACGCATCTTTAGAAAATGATCCGTGTACAGCGAGCGTCTTTAATTTTCGGTCTGTTCTGCAGACGAGGCCGTCGTTAACGTTCGTCCGTCTTCTCCGCAGGTCACAGCAGCGACAGCGAGGACCAGTCTCGTCTCTCGTCTCTGTCCAAGTCCCAGAAGTCTCGCTGTCCCAGTCTGTCGTCTCCGTCCTCTCACAGTAAAGAGAAGCCGAGCTTCCCCTCCCCTCAGCGAACCTACAAGTGGACCTTCCAGCTCGGTAAACACGTGTTTTTTTACGTCCTGCTGCTGTCACAACGTTATTTAAGATGCCGAAGACCTTTTTTTATTTTTTTTATTTCAACTACATTAGCTTTAAAATAAATGGCTCTGAAATGGTCGTCAGGGATGACGCCGCAGGCAAATATGGGCCGACGATCACTGCAGCGTTGCCATAGCAACATTTCCGCGGTGCATAAATCCCAGTGGCAGGAACTGATGGACTGCTGATTCCTTTTATCTTTCGGCTCTTCGAGAACACGCGCTATATCCCTGACGGTAAACGAGTTCTCTATTCCGTGACGATGTGTCGTCAACGATCAGAAGCTGCTGCTGTCGAGAAACTCGTATCTAAAGACGTTTAGACTTCGAATCATTTCCACGCTTACGTTTTGTCTGTTGGAGCAGAAACATGTTTAATTTTAGAAGACAAAGATATGGGCCAAGAAATAACCCCCTCGTCTTCATCCTCCTCCTCATTCTCCTCCTCCTCCTCAGATGAGCTGGACAGCATGTCGAGCACAGAGAGGATCTCCTTCCTGCAGGAGAAGCTGCAGGAGATCAGGAAATACTACATGACCCTGAAGTCGGAGGTCGCCTCCATCGACAGACGCAGGAAGAGACTAAAAAAGAAAGAAAGAGAAGGTAGGACCGGCCGGGGATGCTGGGAAATGTAGGCATCATTTTTCTCCGGTAAATACTTTAGCTATGATCTATATTTCTAAATCTTCCCATGTTCTTCCCCATCAACTCACTTTTTAAAAAGAAACGAAATATCTGAGCTGCTTTTTACACATTCTTGTGAATTAAGCACCTTTTTTTTTTTTTTTTTTTACAGTTCCGTGTCATATATTGATGATTAATTAGTTATCTTGGAGATAAACCAATCAATAACTAGAAAAACAACTATGTTGAATAATCGGTCGATTGCCATTTTTCCATCATAGCAAGAGTAAAAATTCCCAATAACTTTTTTCAGCTTCTTCAATGTTGCTTTTCTACTAATTAATTAATTAAGTAAAGTAATTGGTTAGTTGTTTATTTATTTTTTTCCCAGAAGTAACGTGAAAAAATGTCTGCTTCATAAATGTTAAAAAAAATTAAGTATTTTTTAAAGTTTTGGACTGTTTGTAGTTGTGATGGAGATGATTTCATTAATTTCTCATGTAGTCTGGAAGATCAAGGGCAGATTAATCAATAATGAAAACAGTGGTATGGTGGTTGTAGATGCATATTTGACTCTGAAGTTTGCTTTGTTGATGAAAAAAATCAATGAATCAAAAAAATGCATGTTAAAAATTGGTAGTTGTAACTTTAAGATATATTAGTGAAGATATTTCAGGAAATATTGAAACATAATTGTAAATAACATTTATTCAGAGAATCTGCGGTTTTATAATTGGATACAAAATCTAAACATTTTGTCCCTGAAAGCAGAAGTTTCTCTCAATATTATAATGTAATATTAATGATATATTTTAATATTAATTAAAAATTCTTTGTTATAAACGGCTGGAAATTTGCTTAAATAACAAATAACAGGCAGTTTAAGTAGTTGCTGCTTCAAGTTTTGGACGGTTTGAGGCTGACTGTTTTTTGGGTTTTTTTACATTTTGCTGCACTGCGTGCGGGGATTTTATTGTGAAGTCAGTTATTAAACTTCCTGTATGTCCTTCTGTCTCAGTGTCCAACACGACGGCGTCCACCTCATCAGGCTCCTCGGACACGGGCATGAGTCCGTCCTCGGCCTCGCCCACCCAGAACACCGTGGCTGTGGAGTGCAGGTGATGACACGCCCACACAGACCCCGCCCACATTATCCTGCTCAGCCCGGCCCCCTTTCCCGACACGGACTCCGCCCACTCCACCAGCTCCGAGGGCATGATGGGGAAGAAAAAAAGTTAACTAAAGTCCCTCCAGTTTGTAGCCGTGAGCTTCGACTGATGCAGTGGCTGATGGGAAACGCCATTGCTCCTCTAAATATGGCTGCACGGGGGAGAGGGGAGGGAGGGTGTGGCTCTTAGCCCCGCCCCCTCGCCTACAGACTGACTTCCTGTTTGAGGAGACAAATGAGAGAAAAATCTGCTCGCCGTCTGTTCCGCCGCCACAGAGTTCTTCTTTTCTGTCCTTCCACACCTCCTTACGTCCTCCCCTCCTTCTTTCCTTCCTCCCTCCAGTGCATCCTCAGTGCTTTTGCTCTGCATCTCTTAATTTAAAGTAATCTTTATTTTTTATTTTTTTTTATTTTATTTTTTTTTTATTTTTTGGGGGGAGGGGGTCCTGTAAGCTGGGACAGAAACAGGTCACTGAAGCAGCTCATTATGCAAAAAATATTTTTTTTTACATCCTGCTGTGAGTGTTTTTGGTCCTTTTTTATATGAAATCAGAGCTTTTATTTTGGTAAAAACACAAAAAGAAAAAAAAAAAAATCCCAAAAAGTTTCTGACATCACAGCAGGACAGGAAACAAGATATTAGTAGATGTACTTTTGTTTTTTTGTGTAAAATAATTAACTGAAGCTTCTCTAGCTCCTTAGATATTTATTGGGTTCGTGAACAAAACTTTTTTTTTTTTGGGTAAGCATCGTGGGCTTTGTATGGAAGATCATTCCTGCCAATAATTAAAACACATAAAATATATGAACTATAGGAATGATAAAAAATATAAATTCTCATCCAAGTCCAAATATTTACCAGCAAATCTCTAATTTTTGTTTCAAATTTATCATTTTCATGTAATAGTTTGCTATTTGTGTCTTATTTCAGATTATTTTGCCGCTATAAATTTGATATCGGATCATTTTAATTTACTCATAGAAAATTAAAGTTATTTACAAACTCTTTAACTGTGATTCAGTATGTCTCATTTTCATTTAAAAAGTCGTGATTTTTCTCTTTTTTTTTTTGTCATTAAAATTATTTTAAATTTTGACTTCATGTTTCTCATAATTTTCATAACCTCATTAGATTCTAAAAAGTCACAAGTTTCCCTTGAAATCAAATGTTTTATCACTTAAGTTTAGTTTTGAGATACATTTTCATGATTATCTTAAAGTCCAAGTTGTCACTTCAATTTAAAATTGAATGTTTTTGCTTAAGATCAGAAAATTGTGACTGTAAATTTCACTGCTTTGACTTTAAAACGCACTTATGAGCACATGTAACAGAATCTTATAAAACAACAGCCGAAGGTGATGAAGATTAATGTCGAGCTTTAAAAATAGTTTGTCGCGAGTGTGAGTCACGGTTACGTCTCGCCACTCAATGATTTTGATTTGAAGTCCTAATTTTGGAGGAGTTGATCTTCCGTACTTCGGCCCTCAGAGCTCCGTAGTGGTGTCGCTCTGGAGGTTTTCTGCTGCACTTCTTCTTTGGTTTCCTGTGTGATTCCGGCGCGAACAGACGGCTACTAACGGCTCCTCAACCGTGTATTTTGTTTTGTTTTTTGTACATAAGAAAAAAAGCTCTGAGTAAAGAAAAGAATAAAACCACACAATGTATTTGAGAACTACATTTTACACGCCTGTAAAGAATGATTTATAATATTTTTTAAGAGAAGACTGTTTGTACTGTTGTATTATCAACTCCTTGGTTGTTGTTTTTATTTCGGGGTTTTTTTTTTTTTTTTTTTTCTATGTGGTGTTTTTTTCCGGCGGCGGTTCCAGAGTGCCGGCTGTAAATACAGAAACACACACACACTCTTCTTCCTGAGAACAGAAGCCATGCTGGAACTGTGTGCACAACAAGCAGCGCTCTGTTTCTAATAAAGTTTTTAAATCTGTTTCCACTCTGCAGCTGCTTCTCATTTCAGAGTCCTGAACAGGTGCGGCGACGGTGCGTTCAGGCGCTCCTCGTTAGCTTGTGAAGCCACTTATTTCCATGTTTCTCATCAGGAGGAAAAAAAAAAAAAGATGTGAAAGTGCAGCAATGAATACTTTCTAATATAACATGACCTATAAACAGGTTATGAATATCTTGTATTTATTTGTCTTTTTTTAGTAAATGCAGCAGCAGGCAGGAGTTTGGACTCTTTCAAGGATTTTTCTTTATTTCTACAATGATTATATCAGAACTGTGAAATGACACAAATGAAATCACATTGCACATAAAAAAAAAAAAAATCTGTTTTAAATGTTTGATAACCTTTTTATTGCTCTTTACCCCCTAATCAGCTTCATGAGTTTGTTACCTGGATGCTTTTATTTAGAAGGAATTCCTACACATGCACATCACTTGTTGGCTGCTTTTCCTCCCCTCGGCGCCTCGACTCATCTCAAACCGTCTGAGCTGGGTTTAAGTCAGTGATTATGGAGGCCAGGTATTGTGATGAAGCACCCCATAACTGCTGCTGCTGTTTTGCCAGTGTGTGAAATACCAATTTAACTCTTTCTCTTTTAGTATTAATTTATCTCTCAACTCCACTAAAGCTGGTGATGTAAAGTCGTGTCCTTAGCAGACATCAGCGTATTTTAACAACGCACGGCAAGTCATTAATCCAAGTTGAAAATAACAGTGGACCCAAATAATCCCTGTGGAACACCATGAGAGGTATTTTTTCTCAAAAACTTGCACTGGAAAAATAATGCTAGTAATAATGGATTGTTGTTCCTCTTTAATTAGGTGAGTGCCGTAGTGTGGAAGACTGCAAGTAGTTGAACAAGCTGTTTGCGGTGTACCGACACTACCTCGACCCAACACAACTGATGGTCCCATTAAGGAAGAAATTCCAACAGGTAACTTTTTGTTCCAAAATAGAAGTGCTGCGTTCAGAAATTTACTTAAAGTACCCAAAGTAAAAGTACTTATTATATAGGACAATAAATATAATATTGCTAGATTATAATTCGATTCATTCATGTGTTCGTTTTAACAGCTTCATTAATGCTGGTAGTTTTTTTTAAAGTTTTATATGTAATGTTAAAGTAACTGCAAGCTCTGAGTGAAAATATAAAGTAGAAACATATTAAGTAAATATAGTCATTTTGCACCACTGGATTTAAAATCTTAAATTTACAATGTTGGATATTATTTTCCGACTCGAGAAATCAGATCATGACAATATTTAATGGTAACAAAATCTTCATTCATAATTCAAAGAAACACCCATGTTAAAAGATTAGTCTGCAGTTTTTGTAAATGAAAAAAAGAAATTGTTTTGAAAGAATTCAGTGTCCAGCTGAGCTTCAGAAACTCATTCCAAACAAAAACTGTAGGGGAAGTATGGGGGGCGGGGCTTAACGCAAGTATGTTGGGCCTTATAGTGACTGGGCGGGGCTTCTAAGTTGGTTGAGTCTTTTGGCCATGGGGCGGGACTTCGGCTCATTCGAACTCGAACAAAACGTCATCAGCTGCAGTTCCAGTCTTTATTCACGGTGACAGTAGATCTGCTGGACCTGAACCTGGACGTGGTCCAGTTCCACTCAGCCTTCTGAGGTCATTTCTTCGGGCCAGTTTAGTGAGGCTGTGCCAGCAGTCCTGCTTTAGCCGCCAGAGCCTCATTCTGCTGTATGTGATACTCCTGGAAACGCATGGAGATCCGCTGAGTCATCTTCAGATACTTCTGTAGACACGACTCGGAGCAGCTGGCCTGGAACCACAAACAAACAAAAACCAATAAACAACAGTGAATGGGACGCCGTAGTAGATAAAAGAATAAACGATGAAGCCGGTGAACATCAAAACTGAAATGGAGACTATGGCAACAACTTTTTAGCATTCGTGTTTAAAAAAAACATTGGATGATCCTAATCGTCTCCGCTCGACTTTGGATCGCTGACTTTATCTGTTTGTCTGGTTGTTTTTTTACCTCCTCGTCCTTCAAGTCTCTGGTGGTGAAATCTTTGACGCAGCCCATGAAGCAGTTCTCCGTCACCTTGTTGTACGTCCCCAGAAACTCCTTAAACTGAAAGTAAAACACAGGAAACATTTTAAAAACCACTTTTCACATTCATTATTATAGATTATTACTTTTCTCCTACAGAAAACAGGTTCAGAGTTTAAGCAATACTTTGGTGGAATTTAACACCTGTCATAAATGATCTTCGAATGGTAAAAGATCCTGTAAAACACTACTGATGTGTTCCAAATGACGTACTTCCCGTAGTAACCTAACAAATAGTGTTCTGCACTGACTGGACATTTTCTGTACTGGACAGTGTGAATGCACTCAAAATAGTGAGTGTTAGTACACAAATAGGCCATTTGGAACACAGCACAGATGTAGAGGTTTAGAGACCTGGACCAGGTCCAATGGTCCAGATGTGAAAAGACTCAAACAAACCTCTTACCTGTTTGACCTGGTCAGACTCGGACACCTGGACTGCCATGATTCAGACTCTGAAGGGGGACACGGAGAAAAATCAGCACACACCAGACTCCGTTCAAAAATTCACCATTTCAACGTTCAACTCTGATTCACAGACCCGCCTGCTGATAAAAAAAACAGAGTGCTGAAGTAAATAGAGACACAAAGCGGCTCTTTTACAAACTGTGATAAATTCTTCATAAATAAACACATGCTAACAGATGAAACACGTTCAGATTGGACTTTTTTCCTCCACTCTGGTCTGGACTCAACGAGTTTAGCATCACGCTGGCAGCCACCCGCTAGGCTTCGTGTTTCCGTCCTCCGATGACATTTTTGCGGGTTTATGTTGTAACTGTGCTCGCTCATGTTTCCGAGCAGCAGCAGTATGTTTCAGATTGAATTAGAAACGGAATGTATGTTTTAATTTTACCTGTGGTTCGTGTTGGAGGTGAAAACGCGTCCCGCAATGGACTGAAGGGCGCAGAGAGAAACAGCAGCAGATTCAACACTTTATTTATTTATTTATTTTTTTTACTTGAAATCAACAAACAGCAACACAGTCGTAAAATTAAATTCACAATTAAATGTGTTAATGATTCTAATGTGATTCGAATCAGATCGAATGAATGAGATCAAAACAAGATTAAAACCTGAAAGCAAAACGATGACGAAAGTAAAGATCACCAATTTCAATGTGCTCCTGAAAAACCCTCCGGAAAGCTACAATTGCACAACAACATAAAGTTCCCACCTTCTAAAACCAGAAATATACTGTAAACTCGGACAACAGAAGAGCTTTACTTATATATATTTGGAGAATATGAGTTATTATTAATTATGATTAGCACATTTGTTTGATATAGACTTTAGTTACGTGAGCATCTTGTTTCCATGGAAACAATCTGTAAAAAGCTTCCGAACAACAGGGGGCGATGCGACTTGGAGGATTTATCAGTTAAACAGGTAATTATGAAGAAATATATAAGCGCCTATTTTAAGAGGGGGCACCAAATTCTTTCTCTGATATATCGATTTGGTTGTTGATCTTTTCTTGTATTTTTACTGAATTAAACTCTTACTAATACTGTTTGTATTAGTAAGAGATCTGTCTTTTTAAACATCCGGTCTAAAGCGGAAGCCGGAAGTTTGGTGTTTTGTCGTCAGCAACAGTTGGCTGTGTTTCGAGATTTTCTTTTTACACTTTTATCTTTCTGGCACCTCTTTGAAGTTAGTTAAGATGCTTTTTTTTTTTTTTTTTTTTAACTTCATATTATTCCCGCTCTGACTTCCGTTGTTCACCAAGTTTTAACCGTCCAGTTACTGTTTGTGGCCGGACACTGGCGGAGCGGGAAGTTTGAACGTTGTTTGCTGACAGAAAAAAAAACCAACCCTTTTTTTCTTTTAAATGTGAGTTGATAAACTGTCGGTATGTTTTCTCGGGTCGCCTCAAACACGCTGCGTAGTCCGGATCAGTCTTCTTGCAGCTCGGACACAGGGGACGTTTTGATCCGCTCCACCCGGGTCCCTCACGGACCGGGACCCGGGTCCGTCCGGATAACCGTCCAGAAGCTGCGGGACCCGGCCCGCCCTCCGTCTCCCCGGACGCCCGGTACTCCGGAGCGGCAGGAACTCAGACAGAAACGAAGACGGAAGCCCGACGACGTTGCTCTCCTGCGAGCAGCAGCGGACTCTCCGCCCGGTAAGAGCTCTTGGAGGAGGGACAGAGAATTTGGTTACATGTGTTGGACTCGGGCTCCTGCTAGTACAAAGCCAATATGTGTCAGCCCCCAGTCCTGCGTGTTCTTTAATGAGGCAATAGGAGAAGATGTCAGGCTTCAAGATATTTATTTAACAGCAACAGAATAATCAGTTTACAGAGCTCTGGGTCCAGACTATGTTTCCCTGACCGCAACAGAGTATGTGTCAGTTCACAAAGTCTGATCTCCTGACTTTCCCTGACCCAGTCTTCTTACAGTCCAGACACCAAAAAGTAATGTGTATTGATGTATCCGTTGTTGATTGGTCGAGGTGGTGGTTGTCTTCCTTCACCCCCTGGAGTCCTCGCAACAGCCATCTGTTCCTGTTTATGCCTCAAAGAACAACAGTATGTGACCCCACAGGTTGCCGACCCCCTCCTGTGACCTTTTGGTTTGGCACAGTACTTTCACTCTCATTCACAAACACAGTCTTTTGTCTACACCTTCATTCACAGCCTTTCGTCTACACCTTCATTCACAACCACACCCTTTTGTCTACACCTTCATTCACAACCACAGCCTTTCGTCTACCCCTTAGGATTAATAGTTGATAATACGACCTATATATAATAAATATGATATGGCATACATATATGTTGTATTATTGTAAACATAACCTAGCACAGAATCGCACACCTGAGCTGAAACTACCATGTTTTTTTGTTTTTTTTTAACGAGTTAACAACCGGGATTTTTCTGCTTTTTCTGACTTATGTTGGTCTTGATCACTTCAATCCGTCATTACTTAAAAGTTTTCAGCTCAGTGGGGAATTTACTGTCACAGCATCGACACCCCCACGGGAGATTACAAATGATTCTGAAAACCAGTGACATCAGATTATTCTATATTATACATAGAAATTCATCTTGAACAAAACACCTGATGTTCAGATTTCAGCTCGCGAAGCCACAGATGAGACTAAAGTCAAAGAAGCTTCATATTATATCATTAATCAAATTATATACTACATTTATTTTTGTGTTATTGATGGCTTTTACTAGAGAGAGAGTCAGGCATGAGATGTGAGGGTTCGACTGGTTCAAGGGAATGTCCAGACTGGCCATCTCAAATCATGACGTCACAACACTGACCCCTCTTCTTCTTGCATCATCACCCATAGGTCGCGAGCTCCTGACGTCACGCTTCGCAGCCGGAGGTCGTGGGTTCGTGCTGGCAGCTCTGAAACAACGGTGAGAGAAGGAAGGAGGGAAATATTTGGATCAACTGCCAGGACACTCCTCTGCTGCCGTTGGTTGTTTCGCTTTGCTGCTGTGACTTTCTCATTTAATTCCTATGGAAAGTTTTTGTAAATCATGACAACATAGCATCCCTCTGGCCGATCCATTCTAGCGCAACCTCCTCCTGAAGTCCTGACTCTCCTTTCCCTGCTGTCCGTGCCTGTATTTCTTGCGCAGCTCTCACAGCGCCCCCCACAGGAGGCTGGTCAGAGTGCAGATGCTGGACCCGAAGGCGCTCCAGACCACAACAAACCCCCAGGATGCTCCTCGTCCGAGCTCCCATGATGCAGCAGGTGTGGCGGCGGTCTGGACCGAGGCGGTTCTGTCCTCTGGTCGCCCAGGGGACGCCACCAACGCAGCAGCGACTGCTGCAGCTGCAGCTGTTGCTGCTGCTGCTCCACTCATCAAGGTGAACCTGATGTGAGATCAGTTCAATGAGCTGCAGGGACACTGCATTACTGTACTACTCACTGCCTGTAGTACTCACTGCAGTACTGTTTATGTTCAGCTGTTTATTTGTTTGTTTTTGTTTTTGTGTGCAGGCTCAGTCAGACATGGAGGCCCGAGTGTCTCAGCTGGCGGACGGCGTACAGAGACTGCTGCAGGCTGACAGGTATATACACACACACACACACACACACACACACACACACACACACACACACACACACACACACACACACACACACACACACACACACACACACACACACACACACACACATCCATCCTGCAGCTTCTGCAGTAGGTGGGCTGACAGATTGGAGGTTGCAGGCAAAATATTTTAAAACTTAACAAAATGCCATCACTGAAGTTGTAGGTAGTTAATTTCCCGTGGATTGACGGCTGGATTAATTAATGTACTGCGTTGGTACCTGGTGTACTGTGACATCACTGTCTGCTCTGTTGTCAGGGAGGGCGGGGGCAGGGGGTGGAGCCAGCAGACGCTGCAGCACCTGGAGACGCTTCAGAGCCAGCAGATGCAGCTGCAGGTAAACACACTCACCTGTTCAGGAGCTGCTGCCGCTTCACTCTGCTCTCTGAATGCTCATTGGCTCTCCTCTCTTCTCCTCCAATCAGAGCCAGCTGCTGGAGTCGGCCCTCAGAATAGTAACAGGCCACGCCCCTACAACCTCTGACCTCAGAGCTTCAGGTCCACCAGCCAACCTGCAGGTCAGACACCTGGACGCAGCAGGTAAAAACACACAATGTGTGAATATGTGACCTGTTCATCGATTGAAATGTTCGGTCGTCTGCATATCTTGTTCCTATTAATTTAAAGAGGTGAGTTTAGTACGTGATATTTACAGTATGATGAAAGCCTGAGACGTCTGCCTGATGAAGGCGAGGCAGTTAAATAAAGAACCGTGTCCAGGTCGGCTGTAGTTACTCAGCAGAGACAAACAGTTTTGATAAAGAAAACTGTTTGAGTCATGTTAAAGAAAAGAAAATGAATTTGGGAATTGTCCATTAAACTGAGAAGAATTGAGATGTAATTTTTTTGGGCTGTATTAATGTTAAATTAATTATAAATCAGTGTGCCAAGTCGATCATTTCTGTCGTTCTCTCACTGGTATGACTGTGAAAAAACCCCAGTAAATTATGATTAAAAAGACTTAATGTGGTGAACTCTGCAGATGCCCTGCTTTGTCATGTAATGTGTGACGGTTGAACAAGTATAATTATATTTCACTAATTCTATATGTGATGATGTCTCCAAGAATCTATATTAATGTTGCGATTGATTAAATCTGGCGTCGATTGATAAACGGTGTCGGAGCTGAGAGGCTGTGAGTCGCTGCTGGCAGCAGGTGGCAGTAGCGTCTCTCTCTGACAAGTAACTGCTGTTCCTATTCCTGTGCGCCGTTACCGTGGCAACGTGATGCAGCAGAACAGATCAGCTGCGTGTGTGTGTCTGTCTGTGTGTGTTTGTAGAGACTGAGGCTCTTTCAGAGGATAGAGACGGGGTTGGCATGGTAACGAGTGTTTGTAGCAGACCAGCTATTTATAGCTTCAATCCTGCAGTCAGTGGTGCGTGTGCACGTGTGTGTGGTGGGGGAGGGGGTGTGGATGAATCACATCACCATATTTGTTACTGAAATCCTGAAAAATATATTTATTTATTTTTATTTTTAAGATCTGTCTGGAAAACCTGGAAACATTTAAAAAGCCATTTCCCGGGTCTGGAAAAATATGAAATAGGGAAATGTTCTGGCAAATGTTGCAGGTATTCTGATCGTGACTTTCTGATCACAGCTCTGCTTTGTCTCCTTCTTTCTGTCAGCAAACGGCCTCAGCAACCAGCAGCTGAGCTCCCCGGCGACCGGCGCTTCTGCTGCTGCTGCCGCCACCGCCACCGTGGAAACCGTCCCAGTTGCCATGGAAACGCGCCGCCGTGACCAATGGCCAGAGCAAACCAGGTGAGGGGGGAGGAGGGGAGAGGAGAGACAGTGTTTCTGCGGGTTCGATCGTGAGCGTTTTACTAAAGAGACCGAATCCTGCAGACGGAGGTTTGTGGCCCGTCGGTGTTGCTGAAGCACATCAGGAGCAGATCTTGTGAATATGCAGCACAAACCGCAGGAAGGATCAAAAACACGAGCGTTCACGACGTTCATCAACACGGCAACAACACCAAACACAACGGGGTTTTTTTTTTTTCATTTGACGTCTTCAACCCTTAAATACACGAGTCGTTTTCTGATATTACAGAACTGCTATAAGACAGAAACCAGAGGTTAAAATCATGTTTGTGCAGCCTCAGCAAACACACAAAAACATGCCACTGTCTTTTCTGAAATGTTACAATCACGTGTTGGGAAACTGTCTATTCTACTTAATTGAATACGAGTCGGATCAGACTGATAGATTTCATGTTTTTCTACCGCCTTATGTTGCACACAGCTGCTGCACAAAAGGACGCCTACCAAAACCCAAATCAGTCGGCTCACTAATCACAATCACGTGCTCGTAGTTATTGCAGCCTGGTTACAGCACAAAGCTTCACCGTTCTGCAGTCACACGTGGAAGGACAGATGAGGCATTATTTTGGAAGGCATGGCTCCCCTTTCCTTTTCTTCAGTCGTGGCCGCAGCAGCTGAACAGCATTGTTTCCAGGAGAGTTTGTGAGATCTTCCGACGTCATAAGCTGCAAAACTACTTGTGTGCTTTTGGCAGCAGAGTCAAAGCCCGCTACCAGGACGGGGAACGTAAATCCGAGTCTCATCTGTATATAAACTGTCGTCCAGTATAAAGCAAAATAAACGTAGAGGTCCTCATACACGGCACCGTTATTTGTATACGAGGATTGATCGAAATGTTTAGAGATTGTTCCTGTTGCAGCACAGTGATGTTCACAGAGCCGGAGGAAGCAATATAACCTTAGTGAGTAAATATTCCAAATTACGTCTCTTGATCAACATCAGCGCCTGCGTTTACACGCGTTTCTGTGGCTGCGGGTATGTTCAACTTTCTGATTTCACCGTAGACCTGAAACGTAAAACAGAAAGCGCTCATCAAATTTTATTGTCATCGAAACTCTCCAATATAGAAACTAAATGCCACCGCGAACCGAACCTGTAACCAGCCGCGGCTTCATCGTGTTGCCGTGTCAACGACACAAACGGACACACCTCTGCATCATTGTGTCTGGGTTAAGGCATCGGAGCAGGAGCGATAACACTGCCGCCGTCAGGTCGGACGGCTCCCATCTATTACGTTCATCCAGCATCCCACGTTAAAAACAAAACAAACAAACAAAAAAACGGACATTTTCTAATCCCTACACATTTTTTACACGTGAGACTACAAAGAGTCCGACGTCATGTGCAGTCACTTATCACGTGTTTGTCATGTTTGTCAGAGAAAAGATGAAACTGGTGGAAATTCAGAGCAGACTGCATCTGCATTTAAAGCCTCCCGAATGTCTGAGCAGAACACTGCAGCAGCTTTCTGTGTGTGTGTGTGTGTGTGTGTGTGTGTGTGTGTGTGTGTGTGTGTGTGTGTGTGTGTGTGTGTGTGTGTGTGTGTGTGTGTGTGTGTGTGTGTGTAGATTAGGGGGGGCCCAATTTGCATAATCATTCATAGAGAGCGAGACTCGGGGGGTGAACAAGGCTGCAGCTCGTCATGTATTCAGCTGCTCTCTCCTTGCAGCGCGGTCGCCGGGCATGTTTCCACGGCAACGCAGATGGTATCCATCAGAGGCGCGCTGGTGCTAGTGTGTGTGTGTGTGTGTGTGTGTGTGTGTGTGTGTGTGTGTGTGTGTGTGTGTGTGTGTGTGTGTGTGTGTGTGTGTGTAGCTGGCACTGAGCCAAACAGCCGACATTAAACCTTCGCCTGGAGATAGTGTCGGTGACTTCAAATTAATATTCTTTTCCCCAGAATGCATCGATTTTGCAATGATTTTCTCTCTACGCACCAACACGAGGAAAGCAGCACCCTTTTTAAAAGCCATATTCTAAACGTTGTCATGGTGTTTTCTGCGTGTTACCAATATGGTGTTCAGCCAACAGGGAATCACACAGAAATTGACGTGACATAACAAACGAACCTGAGCTGCAGTCGTGCATTTATATAAATTGCAGCTCATCCGGTGTCTGTGAACAGGACGATGACTCTGGCTTTTACTTCACATCGCTTTAATGCAAATACTTTATTATTACATGTTATATGACTTATCCAAACACTAATGTTAGCAGTAGATTTAAAAATTTCCCAGGGTCGGAGCAAAGCGTGTAATACACCCTTCAGTCCACTAGAGGGCAGCTCTCCGGGGTCACGGTGGTGTGTACAAATCGATGTGCTTTAGGACAAAAGAAACGTGATTAGGGTTTCGAACTCCCGTACGGCCGTCCATTTGCCGTCACTTGTGGCTTCCAGCCTCAATATAAAGACTTCACAGGCTTCGTACTTCTCACGCCAAAGCGATGCCAGACGTCACACAGACACGCTGCCCTCTGGCGGACTGGCGGGTGTATTGCATGCTTTGTGGTGACACTGGGCTCCTTATTTAGCCGGGTTTGTCATATTACGTCAATATAAAAATATAACATTTTAACATCGAAATTTTCCGAGGCAAGTTTATTTGTGTGCGACATTTTTACAACAAGGTATTTCAAAGTGTTTTACAAAAAAATAAAAAAAATAAAAGGCATCAAGACCAAATGTAAAAGCAACATAAGATAAATAATGTTAATGCGGTTGCTTTTCAGACCGGGAGTCTACATCCAGTTTTCTATGCAGTCTGTGGTGGCAGGTCCATCAGTGGTTTGACAGTGAATGGGAGGTAAAGAAGTGCTCCATAAGTGCAGCACATATCGCTGTCATGTGTCAGTATAAACGAGCACCACATCTTCCCTCCCCTGGCAGAGGAAGAGCCGGATCTTCTGGACCGTTTTTTTTTCAATTAATTGATTATCACACCAGATAATTTTTTTTCCTGTGCTCTGATGAATCGACTCGTCGTCTCCGATGTTTCTCCGCGCCGGCGGGAAAACGTGAGCAGAAAACCTCTGGAGGCAGGGACGGAAAATGATCTGAAACACAAAGAGCTCCATCGAGTCTCGCTATAGGCACTGAGAGACAGAGGCGGGGGTGTGGGGACGCAGAGATGTGAAACCTGCCTAGCAACACAGACACCTCTGCAGCAAACAGTCCACCTTAAACTGCTCTCATCTTTAAAAAAAAACAAAAAACACATCGTGATCATGAACGGAGTAGTTGTCTCATGAATACCTACACCCTTTGGTCATGAATTATTGCTTCTTCTTTAAAGATTATTGCAAAAGGGAGTCGACAGATTTGTTGTTACCCCCCAGAAAAATATCTTGGATAATTGGGCTGTAATGATATTTCAAATGAATTACTTATAATCACACGTTTTCAGTTGTTCAGCCTATTTAAATGGTGAACTTGATGTTCCTGTGACTGCAGCTGCAAATATCATGAACAAGTGTTTATATATATATATATAGACTGAGAACAAAACATTGGACTAATATCAAGTGGCCTTCTATGAGACCTGATATATATATTAATTTTAATGACAAAGTCAAACTGCCTGAATGCAGCTGGAATTCGCCAAAAAGGCATATTGACGAGCTACCATGCTTTCTGGGGGAACTTCCTTCAAGCAGATGAGACAAAACTCAAGATTATCACGGCATTCTGCAGCGATCGGTGTTAGAAAGCCGTCTCGGCCGTTCCAGTGGTGGTTTTAGCCGTGTGTATTGGGTCAGTGTGCTGTTGGAGGACCTTTGACCTGTGACTGAGAACAAAACATTGGACTAATATCAAGTGGCCTTCTATGAGACCTGATCTGAATCCTGTCAAACATCAAAGGGAAGAGCTGAAACATGCAGTGTGGAGAATTAAACCCTCTTCAAACCGGAGACGGCTGGTGCAGTTTGCTCCCTAAATGGCTTCACTAAACGTCTCGTTTTTGTTCGATCGACTTCCCAAATCCCAGAAACATTCAGTTTCCTGTTTATTCTCACGTTCAAGAAACCGGAACATTAAATCTTTAAGGCGCTTCCTCAACAAATTATAAAATGAGATCCGTTTTGGTTAATTAATTAGATTACAATTAACAGATCTCTCAGGTCGGTTTTTATTAAACTCAAGATCGACGCCCTTGTCATTTTATTTCATCTACTTTTATTCCAAAAAAAAAAAAAAAAAAGAATCTCTGTTTTTATTTTTCTCGTGCGTTTGTCTCAGTTGTCACCTGTGTAACACTCACCTGCAGGAAAGGTCCTGTGTCAACGCAGATTGATTGATTGATTGGATTTCGGAGTGAAGCCTTTAAACAAGCAGCAGGACTGAGTTAGAGCGAGCAGGGCTTCATGACGAGGAAGGGGGGTGGGGGCTGACACAGGTGGAGGAGGATGGAGGGGAGGAGGGCAACAAGTGGCATCATGCAGGAGGAGGGGCGGTGACGTCACTTACTCTACCAGGTGGCATTCCTGGAGTTGGGGAGGAGAGGGAGGGGGGTCACAATCCAAATTCCTCAGCTTCCCTGGGAGTGATGCATGCAGGGAAAAAAAACACCTCCCTCCTCCTCCTCCTACTCCTCCTGCTTTCTCCACCACCTCCGTTTCTGCAGCACAACACGGAGCTTCAGCAGCAGCAGCAGCAGGAGGAGGAAGAGGAAGAGGAGGAACAATAACCCGAGAGGAGACTCCGCAGTCTGTCCGTCTGTCATTCCTCCTCTCTCGGTTCTCTTTCTCTGATTTTGCGGGGGAGCTGGTGAACCAGCTCCGCGGAGGAGGCAGGGAGGGAGACGGGCAGAAGGAAGATGTCCTCCCCGCAGGTCTCCTCGTCCCGCAGACAATCATGTTATCTGTGCGACCTGCCCCGCATGCCCTGGGCCATGATCTGGGACTTCACCGAGCCCGTGTGTCGGGGCTGCGTCAATTACGAGGGCGCGGACAGGATCGAGTTCGTCATCGAGACAGCCCGCCACCTGAAGCGGGCTCACGGCTTCCAGGAGGGCAGATCCACCGCAGGCGGGCCGCCGCCGCCTCCGCAACAGCAGCAGCCGGCCGTGGCAAAGAGCCAGGCGGTGTTATTGACCGGGAAAGAACCGGTGGGACAGCTGAACCACCACCACCAGGCAGACGGTTCGGGGAAGTCTCAGCAGCCCGGTTTGGACCGGTACTCGCTAGGGGCGGACAGCCGGGCTCGGTTTGACTACGGCGGGCACAGCAGCAGCAGGCTGCCTAACGGACTGGGAGGACCGAACGGGTTTAAATCGGACGATGGACCACCGGAGCTGAACCGACAGAGCCCAAACTCGCGGAGCAGGAGTCACGGGGGGCTGGTGTCAGCACCGGGACAGATGAATGTACCCCCGAACCTGCTGCCTCAGACCCTGCTGAACGGACCGTCCCCGCTCGGCATGGCGAGCAGAGCCCCCCCGCAGAGCTCCATGGTCGGTGTCTCCCTGCCCGGTCAGGCTGTCCTCTCTGAACCGGGAGGGAAGCGTCCCGCGTCGGTTTCCAGCACGGACCAGGAGCGGGAGCTGAAGGAGAAGCAGAGGAACGCGGAGACTCTGGCTGAGCTGAGCGAGAGCCTCCGAAGCAGGCAGGAGGAGTGGGCGAGCAAGCCGAAGACGGTGCGAGACACGCTGGTCACTCTGTCCGGCTGCACCCCGTTTGACGTCCGCTTCAAGAAGGACCACGGGCTGGTCGGCAGGGTGTTCGCCTTTGACGCTGTGGCCAAACCCGGCATGGACTACGAGCTGAAGATCTTCATCGAGTACCCGAGCGGCTCCAGGAACGTGTTCTCCAGCGCCTCGGGGGTGGCCAAGCAGATGTACCAGGACTGCATGAAGGACTTCGGCCGAGGATTGTCCTCCGGGTTTAAGTATCTGGAGTACGAGAAGAAGCACGGCTCCGGGGACTGGCGTCTCCTCGGGGATTTATTACCGGAGTCCCTGCGTGTTTTTAAGGAGTGTGTGGGGGGAGACATGCTGCCGCAGCCCTACATTGACGGCAGCTACCCGCTGCTCCCCACCTCGCTGGTGCTACCCGGCCGAGCTTTGGCTTCAGGCAGCGGGGGCAGTAGCTCCAGGGCCGGGGTGAGGAAGAGAAAGGCGTCCCCGGAGCCGGACTCTGCTGAGGGTGGCCTGAAGCTGACAGAGGAGCAGCAGAGGCAGCAGTGGATCAACAGCCAGACCGAAGCCCTAAAACTCTCCATGGCTGCAAGCTCCTTCAGCGGACCGCCGCCTCCGCTCGGCCCGGGACACCCCAGCCTCTCCTCCCCAGAGTCCACCGCCGCTCCCTCGCAGAACGGACAGTCTCCAATGGCCGCGCTCATGTCAGTCGCGGACACGCTCGGGAACGCGCACTCTCCCAACAAGGACAGAGACTCGGTCCACTCCACCACCTCCTCCTCCAGACACACCAACAGCAGCCCGGTGTCCCCGGCCTCCGTTTCCGGCCAGAGGCGCCTTTCGTCCCGCAACGGAGACCTCGGTCAGTCCGCAGGTGGCATGGACCAGGTGCACACGCAGAACGTGCCTGACTCCCCCATGGCCAACAGCGGGCCTCTGTGCTGCACGATCTGCCACGAACGCTTGGAGGACACGCACTTCGTGCAGTGTCCTTCCGTCCCCAACCACAAGTTCTGCTTCCCGTGCTCCAGAGAGAGCATCAAGGCCCAGGGGGCCTCCGGGGAGGTGTACTGCCCCAGCGGGGAGAAGTGCCCGCTGGTCGGCTCCAACGTGCCCTGGGCCTTCATGCAGGGGGAGATAGCCACCATCCTGGCCGGAGATGTGAAGGTAAAGAAGGAGAGAGACCCCTGAGGAGGAGGAGGAGGAGGAGGAAGAAGAAGACTATTCCAGTCATTAATGTGAACCACACAGTCAGTCTGCTGCTGAGCCTCAAAACCTGACTTTCCTCTGTCTGTCAGTGGAGTGAGATTATTGATCTCAATCAATCAATCAATCATCTTTTGTTTTCACTCATTTCTTGGATCAAAAATCACATTGAGGTACCTAACTGAGTCTTTTCTTTCCCTGCTCTACTCTCTAATACATGTTAGTGTAATATTTATTACAAATTAAACAAGCAGAGCTCAAAAACTCATTGATTATTTGACGGGAAACTGATTGGCGACTATTTTTATATATTGTTTTCAGTCATTTTTCATGTAAAAATTCCAGAAAATTTAGGATTTGCTGTTTTTCTTTTGGATCATTTCAATATTTAAATTGCTTTTTGAATAGTTTTAAGGTTTGGACTGCTGTTCAGACAAAAGAAAGCGTGGTGAAGGAGTCACTTTGTGCTCTGAATTTTTACAAACAATTGGTCGAGACAATAATCACCAGATTATGAAAACAATCATTAGTTGCTTAAAAGCTGTTTACACATGAATCAATATTGATAATCTCATGATGAATCATATGCGTAACTGTCATTTATTTGCTTGGACTTATTTTACTTTTAATACTTTTAAGTACATGTTCTTGTTTACAGTTTGGGCACAGGATATTACTTGTAATAGAGTATTTTTTACAGTGGTGTTAGTACTTTTACGTCAGTAAAGTATCTAAATACTTCCTCCATCAGTGTGTCTACATGTTGTTGTGCTGTTGTGACCCACTGCAGCACGAGGCAGAGTCGGGAAAGCTTTAATATTCCTGTCTGAAAAATCCACAGGGTTGCTCTGATTCCTAAACACACCAAATGATGTTGATAATCGCTGTTTTATCGTTCCAGACTGCAGAGCTTTGTCTCCTTTTTCTCTATAAGATTTATTGGGCTGAAAAATCCATTAAAAGGCACTGAATTTTAACTCCTGCAAAACAAAGCAGAAAACGGGCTTTAAAAAATCTTGCAGTTAAATTCTGCAAATCCATCTATTCATCAGTCCAAAACTCAAAGACACAGCATTTGTTATCATGTAAATATGTACATTCTGTAGCTTTAAATGAAAAATGACTGAATCCATTTTTATCAAAAATCATTGCGGATGATTCAAATCTTGACGGGACATCAATTGACTCCTCGTTGCAACTCGAAAAAAGAATAAAAACCTTTTTCACTGGTTAATCCATCCAGCAACTTTCTGCTGCTCATCTGGATTCAGGCTACATCAATTTCTATCAATCATATCATATTAAGAATTATTGTAACATTTTGCCAGAATTGTGATGAAATCACAGTTTATTTTCTTCCTGCATGGTATTCCATCAGACTTTGATGGGGAAACTCATAAAATTACATCCTGTGTTGTGTTTTGGAAAAAATCTCTGGTTTAACTCGGTGACGCTGCAGAAACCTGCAGCCTGCTCTGTAACGTCAAAGTTTTATTTACACACAGAAAAATAAAATCCTCAGAAAGGTGCTGAGAGTGAAACTGATGAAATGAGCAGGTAGGACTGTTGCTGGTAAATCTGTTTATGTTTTGCACTAATTATACATTCAAGACTGACTCAATATTATAATAGACGAGGTTTAGGTCAGAAATATTACACTTAACAAAAACATGATAGTAAAGGGATGTTTTATCTCTCCACCACAATTACATACTGACAGCGTGGAGAAATGCAGACCGATAAAACTTGTTCTGTCGTGAATAACAAAGGCCAAAATCGTTGAACATTTGTTCAATGAAGCCCTGAAGTTTAGATTTGCATATTGATTTCAGTCAGGATGGACAAGTGCTCGTATTTATCCCCCTGATTCATCTCGATCCAGTGGCAGCACAAAGTCCACACAACTGGAGATCAGTTTTTTTTAATTTTTTTTAATCAAAATTCTTAATTTTCTGTAAACCTACAGAAATCTTCTGCAAATTTACAGAAAGTATAATGAAACTAAAATCCCCCAAATTACCAAGAAAAGTCCAAATTGTATCGGTTCTGATAATTAATCATTAAATTAACCATTGAATCAAAAGTACCCACGGAACATTTGAGGACGTCACCTCGGACTCTGGTTGACATTTTAAAGCCTTTACACACTCCGGGTACGTTAAATAAACGGCACAAAAAATTACTCGTCTGCAAATATTTTGCATCAGAAGTCTTCATATTTAAAGCGATGTGAATTTTGCGATAGTTTGTCAGAGAAAAGTTCGAATAGATCCGTGTGAGGTCAATCTTCAGAAAAATGACAGAGTCAATATTATTGAGTCAGACACAAACAATCGACAGAGTCACCAGGAGCCGTCATGTGGTGTCCGTTCCACTTCCGCACGATGTGATTGGTTGATGCCTTTTCTCACGTTGGGAAAGGTCAGAAAAATCAACCTTTTTTCTGAAGTTTTTTTTTTTTTTTTTTTTTTATGCATCACGACAAAAACAATAGTTAAAAAAAATTTTTTTTTTAAACTTGCAAAGTAATCGTAGGAAATAAATGCCCTCAGTGTGTAAAGACCTTTAGAAAATACGTGACCAACTGAGTAAACAGCAGCAGATAAATTGAGTGTAAAGTTACGCAGTATCATTTGCTGGTTCAAAAGAACGTTTGTATAATCTGTCTCTTAAGACGGGCGAAACATATTGAAACTTTGAATGGGAACTGGATACTATTATTGTCTAATGACAAAAAATGGTTTAGCCCCAAAAAGGTTTCTTGTATATCAAAAAGTTTGGGTACAGATTCATCAGAGACTGAAATATTTGAGGGGATGGTCAGCGTATGATGATATTTAAAGAGTTGCTGCAGTCTTTCCACACCTTTAAGATCAGATGAAAGAATCACTACTGGAGAAACGATGAGAAAATGATTGATTGGTGTTTAAAATTACCAACAATTTGGGTCAATAAACTTCTCTTTGATACAGTGAAGTGCAGGTTTCTCGTCCACTGACAGATTTTCCTTCCAGATAAAAAGCAGGTATCAAGTAATTGTAGAAGACTTGACAAATACATGAGTGAAATTATGTTTAAACAATGCTTTGAAAGTTTGTGTAATTTGTACACCTTGTATTTATTATCTAGTTTAAAAAGCAACCTTTATTTAAAGGTTCAGTTTATAGCTTGAAAATGTACCACAAGCCTGTACATCTAAAAGTTTCAGGCCGGATTGATCAGTGACCTAAATATATAAGACGAGATCGTCAGCGTACGATGAGAATGAAAGAGCGCCGCCTCGTCTTCGTTAACCCATTTTAATGAAGACATTAGGTTTTTCGGCTGCAGTGAAGGAATCGTTTCAGGATGGAGGATTTTTTTTTAACATATAAATATTCTACATGTGGATGTTTCAGAAAAAGTTGTCGTGTTGTTGTGGAGGTGACAGAGGTGTGAACAGTGATGTTGTGTTTAACCAGACAGGTTCAGAGAGTGAGACAGGTTTCAGTCGCTGTAACACAGACTTCTACATCACATTATAAAGTCATGTATGTAAAAAAAAAAAAAAAAAAAAATCATTACGTTTTTCATTTTTTATAGAAACTTATTTAATTTTTTTAGCATTATTTTTAGAATTTGATTTTTTTTTTGTATTTTTTTAATTGGTGATTGAGAATTTATTAATTTAAAGTTTTTTTATTTTCAATATTTTTTTACTGCAAGAAAAATGATCTGTTTTTCAGTTAAAAAAAAAAATTATTATTCAGCTGACAGTAATGCAAGAACAAGTCGGCCTGTTTCTGTTTATTATTATTTTTTGGTATTTTCTGTTTCTGTAGTGGCAGATAAAAATGATAGGCAGATGAAACAAACACAATTGATCTTGTAACGTGCCTTGGAGCTGAGTCAGTTGTAATAAATTCCATTGGTATGAACCTTTTCAGTAAAACGTGACTTTTCTTTCTGACTGAACAACTTTATTTTGGAAATTCTGTTGCAGGTCTTCGAAGAAGTGTACGAAGATCTCCCAATCTGTCAAAAAATATTTCCTGTGTTTGATTTATTTAATGCGCTGGGAACATCAAAAAGCTTCAACAAGATGCACGTTAATATGATAAGTGTTAAAAACAGTCGGGCGACAATAGGAGCTGAACTTCACTGCTTTCATTGCTCCGACCGAACTGCTTAATAATTATCTTGTATCAACAGCTCTGGAAAAATGAAAAAGTAGAATTGAAGCAGTCAGAATCATCAATTTCTTGTTGCTTTTGGCTGTTTCACAGATTTTCTCTGCTTCATTTCTGCAGTCAAACCCTCAGAGACTCTACGAACTCATTTTCGCTCAATGTGCGTTCATTTCCTCCGTATTAGCGGAACGCGTTACAGGAGCCTTTAGAAACTCCGGCAGGTGAACCCGGGCTGACGAACACTGTGCTGACTGATTTGGTGGCAACGCTTCTGTTTTTGCAGGGTAACATAAAAGAGAATATGTACCATCCTGGAAACGTTTACCCCCGTTTGCCTCGCCATCGTTTGCTGGCTTTTTAGCCGTAGCTAAGCTGTGTTTGTGTTTGTGTCGTATTGTAAACATTTGATCTGGTTAGTTTGGGGTTTCATGTTGCAGTTTTGGGAGCGCGCTAAAGAACTTTGGGAATTTCAGGAAGTACTGAACCAGATGCCGTGTGCTGAACTGTTTAAAATGTGTTGAAGCCTGCAGCATTTTCCCCCACAAAAAAACAATAAGGCTGCAAACAACCCATAATGCATCACTCACCGTCGGAGACGATGTCACACTGATGTTCTCGCCGTTCACAAAGAATATCTAATGTTGTGAAACGTATGTTGCACTTCAATACAAGACAACATCACCAATAGCAGACCAGTGCGGTGGGTCCCCACAATATGTGATACAAGTGTACACGCACACACACACACACACACACACACACACACACACACACACACACACACACACACACACACACACACACACACACACACACACACACACACACACACACACACACACACACACACACACACACACACACACACACACACACACACTGTGGGGACTCCAGGTGGTTTCCTGTTCAGAATTTGAAGGCGCCCTCACACACACTCAAATCACTGTTTGTGCACATTAGCATGCACACAACGAGCTGCTGCACTGTGCCAAGGGCACCTTAAGCGTGTCACACACACACACACACACACACACACACACACACACACACACACACACACACACACACACACACACACACACACACACACAGTCCAGGTGTGTTGTTACCCAAAGAGAAAGATCTGCAATGCAGCAAGAAACCAAATCTACAGCGACGATACTGACACACTACTGATACTGTACGACTTCCAGGGCTGCTGACACTGCTGCTGGTTTACAGGTAGAATCAGTACCGTGTTACTGTGTTGACTCTGACTGCAGGTGACGCATTCAACACACGACGACAACGTCCCGATCCAAACAGGTGAAAATGTGCACACGCTCAGTTCAGCTCTGCTGGTTTCTGATTGGTCGACGAGGACCTCGACGTGATGTTTTTCTGTTTGTGCTGCAGTGAAGCTGCAGACAGGCCGACAGACTCCACACTGCAGTCTCCCTCTCTCCAGGACTCTTCCACAGCTGCAGCGCTTTCCCCTCAATCTGACGGCAGCTCAACGGGTTTTCCTAATAAACGTCCCGCTCCCTTCGGCGCAAACGTAACTTTCAACGCGGAATAAGCGAATTAATGTGGACACACTGTGACGGAAACTGTTTAGCCGATCTGCTCTACTGGAAGAACCCTCAGAGTCTGTCGTCTTCAGCAGAAATGCTTCTGAACGTACTCAATCACAAATAACAGGTCCACGTCTTGCCGTTCCGTCTCTGAGTTCACCCCCCCCCCCCCGCCCTCACCCCGTCTGGGCCCAGCTAACATCATCCCCTATAAGGCTCCAGCCTCTTGTCATGAGAAATGCCACCTGTCTCGCCAAAAGTCACGCGAGGTCAGGTCGAAAGGGCAAGACGCTGGCTCCGATAAACAGCTCGTAAACGTACGCAAGAGGCTTTTACGCACGAACGCGCGCCGAGCGACCTGGGAGAGACGACGACGTGACGCTTCATTCGGACGCAAAAAAGAAGTGTGTTGTGTCATTTCTGTTGTTGTTTTTGGAGAACGTAGGAAAGAAATAAGCAAAAGCGTGTCGAAATTGCGAGTTGCTGTCCTTCCTGCTTTGCTCCCCTTTTATAAACAAATGACTGCATCCACCTCGAGGTTGGCCGTGTCGTGAGTCTGAGCTGTTGTTCTGCTCAGCACAGTTTTTAAATTGGATATCTGACTCAACGTAACCTTTTTTTTGGTCGGCTCCGACCAGCCGGGCTGTTCTCGCGTCGGCTGAATGTTTTGCGCTATACGTGGGCGAACGTCGAACGAAATAAGCGAGGTGCAAGTGGAGGCAGAGATTTGGGATGCGCCCTTCAGTTTCATTCATCTGTGCCTTTTTTTTTTTTCTTCTTCTGTTTTTCTTTTTTCTGTCTGCACATCAGTGCAGTCTCCCAGCCTCCTCCTCATCCTCCTCCTCCTCTGTTGCCGCGGAGGATACTGCGGTTACCACGGTAACCGGCTTCCTGGTTGAAAACATCATTTATTCAGGAATGTGCTGAGGAAACAAAGAGCTGGAGAGAGAAAGAAAGGCGTGTACAATACTGATCGATAACTCGTTGAAAAAAATGACAAATGGAATCGACCGATAGCGTAACGTTCATGCCAATAAAGCCCGTTTGAGTGTGAGAGCGCAGAGTCGAGGCTGTTCCCCTCTCCTGACTCACCCCCCCACCCACCACCCCCTCCCATCATCTCACGGCGCCGACTCCATTTATAGACGGTGATGTCAGCACTCTCTTTCTCCTAGCATCCCCAGTGCCCCCCACCCCCACTCCCACCGTCCTCACACCTCGAGTGTCTCAACACGACTCAGTCTCTACCACACGCACACGCACACACACTCTCTCTCTTCACCCCCTCCCCCACATCTGTGACTGACAAATGAGCTGCCTTCGACCCTTCTTCAGCAGCATACCCCCCCTCCTCCGCCCCCCCCCCCCACACACACACCCCGCAGATGTCTCCGTCTCATTGTGTCTTTGTCTCGTCTGATTCGTTGACTACAGGTGATGCTACAGATCTCATTTGGTCCTCTGCGTATTTATGACTGTTTGAGTCTACGTTGCATGCGTGTTTTGGATCCACATTTAGACCAACTGTTCTCTTATATTCCCCCTCGTTTATCTTCATTTAGCGCACACTGTCCCACTTTTACCCCCACATGGGTCTGCTTTGGGGGGGAGGGGAAGGGAGGAAAGGGGATGATGGGAAACCACAAGGACAAAATGAAAGAAAAGGTTAACACACACAGCATTAATATTCATCGCCACCCGTTACTACAATGCTCATGAATTATTGGTCACGCGTAAAGGTCCACAGCGAGGAGGAGGAGGAGGAAGAAGAGGAGGAGGAAGAAACCAGAGGAGTAAACTGAGGCCTGTCTCACCTCCTCCTTCTCCTCGTCTTTCCTCTCTGTGAATGGAAGCTACTCTCCATCCTCCATGGTAAACCCTGCTCACTGTCACCATGGGAAACCAATGAGGCGTTGCCCGGCAACAGCAGCAGCAGCAGCAGACTGTCTGCAGCAGCTGTTTGTGATCATTTCTGAACAGCTAAATGACAGAGCAGGAGGTGATAGTAGCAGCCATTTTATCCCCACCCATCACCTGCACACACACACACACACACACACACACACACACACACACACACACACACACACACACACACACACACACACACACACACACACTATGGTGTCCTCTGATTGACTCCAGATGCAGCAGACCGTGGAGAGACTTGGTAAACACCAGACTGCTGCTGCTGATGGGCTTTTCCTGCTGCGTGTGTGTGTACTTATTGTTTGTGTGTTTCCCCAGTGTGGATCATTAAATGAAAGTAGGAACATTTGGTCGGAGGTTATTGATGATATGACCTCACTGTCAGAGGTTTTCATTGTTTTGACTCCTGATGAGTTGGAGGCGAATAGAGTCTGATATATTTTCCTGTGGCGCTGATGTCGATCAAGGGACGTAACTTGGAAGACTCACTCACGAAGGTTACTGCTTCCTTCGGCTCTGAGCACCTCGCTGTGCTGCACTCTTTTTGATCGACCCTCATTATGCAGCTTTTACTCTGTAATTAACGGTCATTCAAGCCAAACGAGTTCACACAATGCTGTTTTGAATTTAAGTGATAAATCACTCTGTATTTCACAGAGGATTGCCTTCTGCTGTCTGGTGAGAGGTTCCCGGGTGAATGTATACCGAGGATGCTCTTTGGGCAGAGCACTAGAAACTTCCATCGGCGAAATCGGCTAACTTCTGGTTTGGCGATATGCTGACTGAAAAAAGGGATAAAATCGTTTTCGACTTTCCAAAATGTTATATGACGGAATGGATGGAATTCTCAAAACAACTTATCCACCGTTCATCTAAGTGCGTGTTCACAGCAGGGAGGGACACTGACTGACTTTGTGTCAGGTTCATTTACATCTTATTCTCTGTGGGTATGTTTTAATTCAGGGACAACCGGTATATTCGTGGTGCTTCCACAACGGAAGGAAGTCACCCGCAGTCTTTGACCCATCACAGCCAGGAGGCGGCGAGGACAGCCAATGAAGTGCTGAGGGAGATGAGACGTTTGAAAACCGAGATGAAGACGCTGCTGACGGTGAGTAGACATTAAAACTGTGGCAATAACATTCCTGTCATAACAGACGGAAATTATTTAAAAAGATATTGGCAGGATGTTTGAGCGAAAAGTAGACATGGGAGACTCAACTTAGGGCAAAAACCTGCTCATAGCTGGATTGAGAACCCCTGCGATGATTTAACAAGTCCATAAACACCTTCATGTGACTGTTTCGAGCGATTATGCTTATGCCAGGTTGAACCTGGTTGATAGGAACCTGATGTTCATATTGGGAGTTTGTTTTTGTCTTGAAGTGTGAATGACTGTTTTTTTTTCATCCAGCAGTCAGAAAACTATCTGGAAAACACTAGACCTGCACCGGACCACACGCAGTCCCAACAAAACCAATCTCAGTCCCAACTATCCAAGCCCCATCAAAACCAGTTCCAACAAACCCCATCCCTACAGACCGATTCCCAACAAAACCACTTCCAGTTACATCAATCCCAGCCCTTAGAAAACCACCTCCAGTCCCAAACTTTCCAATTCCAACAAAACCAGTCTCACTCCAACCTCAGGTCCCAACAAAAACACTCCAAATCCCAAAGTCACCAGTCTCACCAGACGCAGTCCCAGCAAAACCGTTCCCAGTACCCCCAAAGCCTGTTCCATCGAACCCAGTCCCAGCCACCCCAGGAGTCCCAGTCGGTCCATAAGCGGCCTGCGGTTCTGTCCACGCTGGAGGAGGCCAGTCAGGTTCTCCGTCAGGTCCGCAGACAAAAGAAAGTTCTGGAGGAGAACGTGGAGTCTGTGCTGAGAGCCAACAGCGGGGAGGTCCTGCACTGCCAGCTGGAAGCATTGGCTGCTAACAGGTAGCTAACACTTCCTGCTTTACTGTCAGCAAGTCCTTCTGTAGTTGACTTAAAAAACTATTTAAAGAAAAAAAGTAAAGCAAAGATTTCATTAACCACAAATGTGAATACAGTTTATTTCTATTTCTAAATATATTCCTGGAAATTTTCCTCATAAATTTGATATTTAGCTGTAAATTACTGGATGCTAACAAGAAGTCTGGTTCAGTTTGGTAGTGACGCTAACAAATGGTATCGTGATTATTGATCAGCAGAAACTGCAATTTATCAATTCTATGAGACAAATCATCATTTTCACTTTAGCACTGAGTGTGTGGTTCAACACATAAAACCGTCACTGTTTGTTTGGTGTTGATTGACAGCCGGCCTCGGAGCAGTTTGCAGGTGGCAGCGGGCCGAAGCTTAACCCAAACATAATTTGATTGGCAGCTGTCAGTCTGATGAGACACCGTTACTCTCTGCTTCTGTCGGTCTGAAATCTGTCTGTCAGATTCACATCACTTTTTTTTTTTAATTCTCCTCGCTTTATCAACAAAGTTTTCTCCTAGAAAATTGAACGTGTCACTCCACAGAATAATTTTATACAGAGGTTAAAACCTAAAATTGTCTCAGTGTCCATCGCAGAGACTGGAGCGAGGAGGTTCGGATCAAGAAGACGGTGGACGCCTGGATCAACACTTTAACCAGAGACATCCAGGTGAGCTCCCAGCATGCCGCACTGAAGTCCTGGAACAGCTGGAAAGCCAGAATCAATCATTATCAGCCCTAATCAGGTCATTTCTGTGATTCAGCCTCCTCCTGAGAGTCGAGTTCAAGAAATCAGTGAAATGTGGCACTACTGCCACCATGTGTTCTGTCTCTGATATGACAGACTTTCAAAGCTCAGTTTCCCCTGAACGCACCACAACTACATTACTGCTTCTTTTGTCTTTCTTCTTTTCATTTTTGTTCTTTTCCCTTCTTTTTCTGCACTTTCTCTCTTCTTTTGCTTCTTCTTTTTCTTCTAGTTCTTCTCTCTCTCCTACCTTCTTATTTCTTGTCTTCTTTTCTACTTTCTTTCTTGTTTTTCGTCTTCATCTTCTTCTTCTTGATCTGAGATTCATGGTCCTCTTCGTCATCCTAAGGTTGAGATATCCTCAGAGGACACTGTCCGCACCAGAGGTGTCGTGACCACACAGCAGAGGGCTGGTGGGAGCTCCGCCCACACAGAGAGGGGGAAGCCAGTAAGAACGCTCAGAGGAACAGGAAGTAAGCCAGCAGCGGGGAGAGGAATCAGAGGACAGACAGCCAGAAACACAAAGGTCAGACCGGATTTGACTAACAGGGATTGATTTGATCGACTCAACATACAGGCGATCACTCTGTCATTCATCCTTTCTGTGTGCAGGTAAGGGGGGCGGAGCCTGACAGCGTCGCAGGTGGGCTAATGGATAGCGAGCCGGCGGAGGTGGACGGAGAGCCGTACTTGACCCGCCTGTACGGCAGAGCCCCGTACGAAGGTCTGAGACGAACTCTGAAGAAGAGTCCGTATCTTCGCTTCAGTTCACCTGCCTCACCGCTCAGCAGGAAGCCCCGCCCACAATTAGTGGAGCGTGTCCGAGGTGAGGAAAAAAAAAAAAACGAACCGCATTAAAACATTTAAATCAGTAGCCTGATTATAAATGATCAGCTATGTGTGTTGTCTCTGCCTGTGTCTGTCTTCCTTCTCAGGTGTGAAGCTGAAGTCGTGTAAGACTCAGACCAGTTTGCCTCCTCCCCTCAGTTTGGCCCCTCCCCTCACTTTGTCACCAGCAGGACCTCTGCACCGCAACGCCTTCAGCTCCTCTCACCTGGCCCCAGATAACCTATCTGACCTCGCTGTGACCGCTGCCGACAGCTACCCTGTTGCCATGGCGATCCCGCTGGGTCAGTAAACTAATCAACGCCTACCTGTTGTTATTCATGTTTTTATTTTTGTTTGCTCTGCTCGGTGTTGTAATTCACAGCCTGACCTGATGGTGACAGTGTTGTCTCACTGTTCCGGCACCAAATCGCAGACAAGATAATACAGAAGTGTGTCTGGTTTATAGAACAGCAGTGTTTTCTTTGATCGTGGAGGGTTTTGATGACGACAGATCTGCAGATGAAGATGAACCTTGGCTTTCAGCTAGTTAGTTTGAAATATCAGTCATTATTAAAAATTTAAAATACTAATCCAACGTGTTGTTCCTCTGCAGGTCGTCCCAGGATGAACTCTTCCTCCAGGTGTGGACGTCCTTGGAAAGTGACATCACCACCCGCCACTCCGTCCACAGCCGGCGATGTTGCTGCAGACAGTGAAGCACCTGAGCAACAGGTGAGCGGCGTCAGATTCCTCTGCTCTCCCCTGATCAGAGTTAATAGAAGTCCCAAACATACGCTCATCCTGATAATGAGTCTGTGCTGCATTGATGTTACTACCATAGCAACCACAGCAACAGCCGCCCATCAATCAGGACCGGGGGCCCTGATTTTTAAAAGAAAAAGTTTGGACTGAAGTGGAAGTTAAAGATAAAAATCTTCCTCGTTGGCTCATAAACTGAAGCTGATTATCAAAATATCATAAATTCCTCTAGATGTGTGAATGAAAAACAGATTTATAAATGCCTGGAATGATTTGTGTTTAAATTAAATCTTTCACAAAGGCATCGTCCAAGCCAGAAAAAAATACCAGTCTGAACGTTTGTGACCGAAATCGTCGCTGCCGGACTTCAGATGTACTTTGAGTTTTACAAACTAGTGTGTTTGTGTTGACAGAAGGAGCAGCTGGATGCAGAGGAAACGCCGCCTCCTCTCACCTCTTCACACACTGTCAACATCATCGAGAGGACGAGCGAGGAAGAGGAAGACAAAGAAGAGAACGTCTTCCCTGGAACTGACTTCCTGTTTGTCGCTGATGTCGTCCAGGTGACCTCTTTGGTTGTACCACAACAGCAGATTAAAAAAGAGTAAAAAAAAAGTTACATGATTGTTCAGCCAAATGCGGCAACTTCCTGTATCCATTTCAAATTAAAAGCTCCCATTTCAATGTAAAATCCCTCTCGCGTTTTATACGTATTATAGACACTTGTTGGGGAATTATGTGAAAAGTGTCCAAAGAATCGGCTAAAATATTCAGGATGTGTAAAATAAGGTGTTGCTTCAGAGATATACTGTAAATTTACGTGACGAATATGATTATGGAGCACATGACTGTCAGGGATTGTAACTCCAAGTACGTCTTGAAAAAGGACACCATGTTTAAAAATAGTCCGAGAAATAATAAATTGTCCTCCTTTCTCCCCTCAGGAGGAGGAGAGTGTGGTGGGTGAGGAGGCTGTTGAGTTGGACGGGGGTCCGACTGCCCCTCCGGTCGTGTACCAGGGTCCGGTATTTCCTCCCCAGGCACCCTCTGCCCTCCCTGCCCAGTATCAGGTCCCTGTCCTGGCCATTGACCAACAGCGGGACATCCTGGAGAACCGGCTGGTGGAATGGTGAGAAACCGGTCCGAACTGGACTGAACGTGCTGTAGCTCCACTGTGTTCTGCTATTTGTTTCTCATCTGCTCAATTTGTTTTTGTTCAGGGTGGAGCAGCAGCTGATGGCCAGGCTTATTTCAGACATGTACTGCCCCCCTACCACTGACCCCGCCCAGAATGAGGAAACAGACCAATCAGAGCTGAAGGAGGAGAGCATCACCTCAGACATTGGTAGGTGGGCCGGCTGACATCGTTCGCTCCATCTCCACCTCCTCCTTTAGCTCCTCCTCCTCCTCTGACTTTTGTGTGTGTGCAGTGGAGGCAGCAGGAGGTGGAGGTCTGCAGCTGTTCGTCGACTCCAACATCCCGGTGGACTCAGAGTTAATCAGGCAGCTGGTTAACGAGGTTCTGGCTGAGACGATTGCTGTGATGCTGGGTCGGAGAGACACGCTGGAGTCGGGTCCAGAACCGGAGCTGGAGCCACCAGGACCAGAACTACCAGCACGCCAGGAGGTACCGAACATCTCCGCAGCACAGTCAGAGCCTCCCGTCCATCTTTGTACGTATCACACACACCTGGTTTTGTTGCAGGACGGACTGCCACGGGTCCCCACGCCGGTACTAACCCCACCTCCCAGTCCAGCCCAGCCCTGCAGAGAGAACACACCCATAGCCACGCCCCCTCCATCTGAACCAACCAGCCTGATTAACTCCGAGTCCCCGCAGCCAATCACACCGCCAGGTTAGCCACACCAATTAATAGCACATTGTATACTGCAGCAGTAGTTTACGTGAAGTAAAAGGTACTATCTTTAGCAGTACAAGCTGTAGTAGCAATAGTATTAGTGTCTGTCATAACATTAGCATAATTTGCAACAATTATGCAATTGCCTTAGCAGAAGTAGCTGTAGTCGTGACACTGGTAGCATTGTTAGGAGAAGTAGCAATTCTAGCAGTAGTTTCAGTATAGTGTTAGCGCTAATAGATTAGCCTCAGGAGCATATTTTAGTCTGATTACAATATGAATCTAATCCGATTATCTTTATGTTGTCTGAATAGATAGTCAGATTATATGATACATAAAATTATATGAATTTATTACAGTTAGATTATAATTTGATTACTCTCATATTACAGTCTGTTTTTTGTTTACTCTCTTTATCTAAATGTGACTTCAGAGCCTGTAGCCACGCCCACCCAGAGCCCAGAGCCCGCCCCTTCTGTTGCTCATCAAGCCCCGCCTCCCCACACCTGGGAAGACACAGAGCCGCCATTGGACGAGGAGAGACCAGATGAACACATGGATACACACAAGCAGCTGTATGTACACACACACACACACACACACACACACACACACACACACACACACACACACACACAGCAGGTGTGCAAAAGTTTCAGACATCCTGCAGTTTTTATTTTGGACACATTAAAAAGACATCAAATGCAAACGGTTTCCCCTCCTGCAGGCTGATGTCAGTAGCAGAGGAGGAGCCTCCTCTCTGCTCCCCTCTTCCTCCTCCAGCTCGCTCCCGGTCTCCTCCTCATGAACCCAAACCGGTGTCCCCCGCCGGCTCCTCAGAGGCCTCCAGCAGCTCCAGCAGCTCCAGCAGCAGCACCAGTATAGTGACGGCAGGAACTGAAGCAACGCTGAAACAGATCTCAGAGGGAGAGCTGCTCATCAGTGTCAACCACCTGGCAACCATGACTGGTAACATCCTCATCATCATCATCATCATCACTTTTGTCTTGTGAAATACTGTTGACTTAAACTGGTTCAGCCATTTCCTGTACACCAAAACCCTGCATGTTTTACTCTTTTAACATACATCAAACTGCAGTAAGAGTTTTAATGTTTTTTTACTTGTCTTATATGTCAAACTTCTTTCTTTTTTTTTAATCATTCGCAATTTCCATATTCTTTACACCAAAGTCCAGTCAAAAATCTGCATATTTGACATGTTCATGCTCTTGTTTCCAAACTCTATTCAGAAACCTGCAGATTTAAATGGTCTTCTTTGGGGTTGTGTGAAAACACTGCAGGAAGAGAGGAAACAACAGAATCCACTAAATATCTGATAATTGTGAATGACCTTTAACAGCAGGACACCGATTGGAAGCAGACATCAATATCTACCGGGAAACAGGACATCTACGTGTCCCTCTGAATCCTGTCTCATGTCTCTCTGCTTCTGTTTGTCTCTCAGAGGAGGAGGCCATCTGCAGCTTCTCCAGCTCTCTGCAGGAGCTGCAGGACATGGTGAGGAGTCACTGAGCACGGCGCCGTCATCAAATATGAAATAAGAAACAATCATCCGTGTTATTTCACATTTGTGATGTCATCGGTTTTGTTTCACACTGCAGAAAATAACAACTTCTCACTACTGCTGTACATACAACTTTCTGTTTTGTCACTTCCTGTCCCTCGTTCAGGACTTTGACCCCCCTAGTGAAGGACAGGTCGAAGGTCACTACCTCATGCTGACCAGGATGGAGCAGAGACTTTCACAGAGAGGAGAGAGGCCGCAGCCGGAGGTGAGTTAACCATTTTTTAATAAAACTCTGTGGTAAATTATTTTTTTACCGCGACAAGCAGAAGAGACGTAAAAACACATTCAATGACCTTTGACCTCTGCAAGGGCTCCTGGGGGCGGGAGGAGGAGCAGCAGGAGGAGGGGGAGGAAGAGGCGAGTATTGGGGAGGTGAGAGACGATTGGACTACGAAACCTCCCAGGCGGGGTCAGACGTCATCGCCTGGCCAGATCAGCCAGGCTGCAGGTACGACTGCCTGCAGACACACAGCGATCCTTTTAGTTTCCTCTGACGAGATAAAAATGTTCTAATAAACTCTTCAGACCAGATAACTGAAACAAAATACAACGAGAGACCTGCTTAAAATTATGCCATTATTACTGTCCAGTTTTGAAATTCTTCACACCAAACTCCAGTCAGGTTTTTGATGATTTTATATACATACTGTAGTCTGACATCACTTTGTTTTCACTTCCCCCATATGGGTCAGAAGTCAGTTTTAAAGGCACCGATCAGGACTCGGTTGCCGTGGGCAACTTGATGGTGGAGCCAATCGGCACGCTGACCTCTGACCTCAACATGTCGCTGTCTCTTCCTCCGCACCTGGAGAGCACAGACACGGCAGGACAGGTGAGACACAAACACACACACACGCACATTAACAGGTTTTTATATGTTCAACAACTTTGAAATAAACAAGTGTATGTTTTTGTGTGTGTGTTCAGGTTGTCCTCGTCCGCCAGTACGACAGACCAACAGGTACGAAACACACCTGACTCGAATGGTTTCATTCCACAAACTGTCTCCTGTCACTGAAACAAAAAGATGCGCCTCCCATGTTAGAAGTTGTTGTTATCGTCAGCCTCGCAACTTAATCAATAAACGTAATCAATATAATGAATTTCTACCTCAATTGAAAAAATATCCGCATTATAAAACAGTCAGACAAAAATAGGTGAAGCCAAAACAACAAACACAACTCCTGAGGAAGTCAGAATAAGAAACTCTTCATTTCAAGGATTCATCAATTTTCAGAAAAAAATAACAACAGAAAAACGACATAAAATTCTTCCACTGAAAATGTGCAAACCCGGAATAGAGCGGGTGTCCACATACTTTTGGCCACAAGGTGCATGACTGCACTTTGTCGTGTGACCAGCAGATGGCGCCGTGACTCTACAGCGCAGTTCTACTGACAGATCGAACTGTCTCTACTGTAAAGCGCTATTCAACTACTGAGGACAAGACAGTCAGCGTCCCCCAGTCAGGTGACCTGGTTTAACTGGTCACCAACACCAGTGAAGACAATCGTCCCAAACACGATGGAGGGAAACGCTTATCAAAAGCTGCTGTAATTTCTCTCTGCTCATTTCACGTTTGATAAAACATGGAATGCGCCCTTTTTATTACATCTGAACTGAATACAAATTTATTACATCCAAACAGGGGGAAATAAAGAAGGGCATGAGTGTTTGTCCCGAACATCACGGAGAGGGCTGTGAGTGTGTTGAGAGCACACAGCCTCTCTGTCACCACACCTCCATACATGGAAATGTTTACACTGCTGAACACTCAGGGGGTTAAATCATCTTCATCTGCACACTTGAAGCCAAAAATCTCTTTAAAGGATCATTCCGCTTTATTTCATCCTGCTGTATTTTCCATTAATGTGTCTGCTGTGTCTCTATGGGTCAGGCTAACTTTGCACTCTGTTGTAGAGATTCAGAGAAACAAATTCATGATAAAACAGAAATTGCAACATGGAAACAAAAAAATTCCTTCAACTTAAAATTTTTTGTCAGTGTGAATAAAGGCTCAAACACGATGAGGAAGCTCGTGATGAAGATAAGGAGACGTTTCACTGGAGCACATCTTCCGTCGCTTTCTGTTTCTCTGGTTGTCATGGTAACATGTCAGATGTCAAAGCCGTCGACGAGGCGTTTGCGCCGATGTGTTTACTATCCCGCTTCACCAGCCAATCAGAAAGCATGTTGACATATGTCTGACTCTGTGTGTGTGTGTGTGTGTGTGTGTGTGTGTGTGTGTGTGTGTGTGTGTGTGTGTGTGTGTGTGTGTGTGTGTGTGTAAAGTTGAAGGTCTGTCAGTCTCATCTTTGCCTCTTTAATTAGAACAAGCTCAGTAACTGTGACAACCAGCCAACGGAGAGATGTTAGTGTGTTGCCATGGAGACGCAGAGAGTCAGGAAAGAGTTATTAGATTCTCATGGAGAGGCAGAAATGTCTGTGGTTAGTTCACGGTCTGTAATAACATCAGAACTGTCCAGGGTTTAAAATCCTTAAATGTTTCCCATCAGAACTCTTCATACCGGCAGCGATGTGAATTTGTGACAGTTGTTCAAGAAAAGGTTTGAATAGATCTGTTATCTCATTCTTCCGAAAAATGATGGATTCATATTGACGTGCAAGTAAATAATTATTTTTTTTTTAAACGCCATATGAAAACGTCATATAATCATATCTAGTTTAAAATCAGCGGGTCAGTGTGATGAGGTCATGAAAGCTGACCAATGATGTTTGTTTCTGCAGCTGGACAGGAGGAAGAGGGAGGAGCCAAGACGATGCACGTTTATCTGCCCTCCATCAGACTGCAGGAGCAGCAGCAGCATGAGGAGGAGGAGGAGGAGGAGATGATGTTGGAGTCGGTGGGCGGAGCCGCAGACACAGACTCCTCCATCAGCGATGTCTTCTGATTATACAGGATCAGTCTTTGGCCTTATTGTCCCATCAGGTTAGTTGGATAAACTTCCTGTGACCTTCGACCTCTGTTTATCTGCTCAGCTAATTTAAACCAAACAAACTTTGACGAACTGAACAGAAGCGACTGTTTCAACTCCCACAATACCTCCACAAATAAAACTGAACCAGTTTAAAAAAAATTGTTTTATTATATTTATAAGTTTTATCATTTTATCAAATAGTCTTTTGTATGTACAGAGTTCCTGAGGGGTCACGGCGAGAGTATTTTTTGATGATTACTTTTGCGTTACCTTGCGTCACTTTTCTCCTTCGAAGCCAAATGAACGCAAAAACAGTCCTAAAAAAAAATTCAAGTGCATTTTAACCAGTTTTAATTAAAAGGGTTTCGAGGTTCTACCGTTTCATCGAGTTGAATAAATGATGTAATATATTGTCGAGTTTAATGGTCCATGTGTCGTCTTCAGCTGCAGCCATTTTTCTTTGTGCTTATTTCGTGTCTCTGCGGTGGATTTCTGAGTCAAAACCGAGGGAACGTTTACCATCACGCAGCCCATCACACACGCAGATAACAACAGAGAGCTGAAATCAGCACACACACTCAATACTTTTCAGCCAGACACGCACGCACACACACACACACACACACACACACACACACGCACACAGACGCACGCACACACACACACAGTAAAAACGCAGACACAGACAGTGTGTGCTAGATAAGAGGCTGATAAGCAGGAAGTGGGATTAGTGAGGCAGCAGGGAGACAGTGAGACTGACACTGAGCAGGACACACACATGTCAGCACACACACACACACACACACGTTAACACACATTTCTGCAGGGGCCTCGGCTTCATGTGGCCAAAGAAAAATCCCGATGGTGGGATCTCTATCTTCAGGGAGCTGCTTTTGAAAAGCCCAGATAAAAGCTGAGAGGTCAGATACAGGTACAGCAACCATATATAACGCATATAAACATAAATAATAACAAACATATATAATCATATGTAAATACTTGTAAATATATATAAACATGTAAACACATGAACATTATTCATAAACACATATGAACATATTTATGTATAAATACACATAAATATATATAAACATATATTCAACACATACATAAAACATATATAAACAGGCAAATATATGAGTATATAAAGAAATAAAAACTATAAAAAATAAATGCAAAGTCAGAAACAAACATGTACAAAAATATATTGGCATATAAACACATAAATGCACGTAAAACACATGCAAACACACGTTTGCATATAAAAACACATTAACTTAAACATACACACATGAACATATATAAACATCATATATTTATCACATAAACATACAAACACATACTAAGTGGGGTTTTTACTGAGAAAAGAAAAGAACATCTGAGTCGGACTGTTTTTGACGTTTGAGTCCAACATCTCAAACCTTCAGTGTTGACAATGATGAGTTCAGTCAGTCAGTGTGTGTATGTGTGTGTTTCTCAGAGTATTGATCAGACTGATTGGCTCTCTGAGGATCTGTGTGTCTGCGTGATGATCGATTTTCTCAGGCGGCGGATTAAACTTTGTGCAGGTTTAATGAAGCTGCATACGCTCAGTTTCAGCCTCGGGCAAAAAAACACACATCAAACACAGGAAGTTCTTCGTGTTCAACACACACTGCTGCTCTTCTTCTTCTTCTTCTTCTTCTTCTTCTTCTTCTTCCTCCTCTTCCTCTTCCTCTTCTTCTTCTTCTTCTCCCTCTTCCTCCTCTTCCTCTTCTTCTTCTTCCTCTTCTTCTTCTTCTTCTTCTTCTTCTTCTTCTTCCTCCTCTTCCTCTTCTTCTTCCTCCTCCTCCTCTTCCTCTTCTTCTTCTTCTCCCTCTTCCTCCTCTTCTTCTTCTTCCTCTTCTTCTTCTCCCTCTTCTTCTTCCTCTTCTTCTTCCTCCTCTTCTTCTTCTTCCTCCTCTTTCTCTTCTTCTTCCTTTTCTTTTTCTTCTTCTTCCTCCTCTTCTTCTTCTTTTTCCTCTTCTTCTTCCTCCTCTTCTTCTTCTTCTTCCTTTTCTTCTTCTTTTTCTTCCTCATCTTTCTTCTTCTTCCTCCTCTTCCTCTTCTTTTTCTTCTTCTTCTTCTTCTCTTCTTCTTCTTTTTCCTCTTCCTCTTCTTCTTCTTTTTCCTCTTCTTCTTCCTCCTCTTCCTCCTCTTTTTCCTCTTCTTCTTCTTCCTCTTCTTCTTCTTCTTCTTCTTCTTCTTTACCTGCCGATGTGTTGATTTTTCATCAGCTCATTATTGATCCAAACTCTCTCCCTGTTACAAAGAAAACATCCAAACTGGGAGAAAAGTAGGAAAACTTTTTGTGAACTTCACTACAGTTTTTCACAAAATTATAACATGTTTGTCTCATGAAGAGAGAAAATTTTACAGCATATGAGCTCAAAATATTCTGAAATAATTCCCATCTTTCAAATCAGAATTTGACACAAGTGAAGATAGTTGACCAGTTGATCTAATTCTTACATATGTCAGTATATAATTATTTTCATGTATGTGATTATTATACATATACATACTGACATGTTTATATTTCTGTGGTCATACAGAGAACTTTCTGCTGGTCAGAACCGACTTCCTGCTTGATAAACACGGAACCTGATCTGATTCTCGGTCTCTCGGTGGACTCGTCGTGTCTCCGCGGTGCATTAAAGATCCATAAATACCAACAGAAACGCAAAGCTTTCATGGAAGCTCTTTGTTTGACTCTGAGGGATTTTTGGATAAAAAAAAGGCCTCATTAATACTTTATCATCTTTATTGTTTTCACTTCTCTCATCTTTCATGTCTTTGGAAACATATAGGGGTGGAAATAAAAAAGCAGTCCCTCCAAGATTTTTGAGTTTTTTGGGTGATTGTTGCGATCAAAAATGTTTGATTTTGTGGCGTTTTAAGTGATTTTTTTTTCCTTTTTCTAAGCTTGTCTCTTTATTACATCCTACCTCTTTAATATTGTCTCAAAAATATTGTTTCATCTTTTATTATCATATTTCACCTCACGTCATCTCGTCTCTTCTTGTCGTGTTCCGCTTTTCCTTCCTCTCAGTCCTTCCAAAATAAAGCTCCGGGGTTCATTTCTTCCCTCTGCAGGTCGAAGCTGTAAAACAAAGCGGCGTCGTTCTGCTTCTTTGGCTCCGCTTGATCAATTCTTCAGCAGCTGCTGTGAAATGAATACAGCAGCCGATGAATGAAATAAATCTGCCGCTTCAGAAGCTGTTCATCCAGCTGCAAGTTAAACTTAGAAACAATCTTCAAAAACTGCAGCTCGTCAACAAACGTGAAATCTGAAATGTCCTCTTGACTTTCTGAACCTTTGTTTTTAATTGTACTTTTCTTGTATCTACAGTCGCAGTGACATGAAACAGTCAGCAGGCATTAATGGTCTCTGCGGGAGATTGTGTAACCGCGGAGTTTCCTGACCTACGACATCCGATCTGGATTAACTTCCTGATTTATAATTTTTTTTGTTAGTAAACGTTTCAAGCATAATTAAATCCACCTCACAAATGACAGTGAGCAACTCGAGCTGTCCCTTCAAACCTTCAGGCTGAGCATTCAAACACGAACCAAGTTACACCATTTTGGTTCCAGTTCATTTTTCCTTGGCTCAGCGTCTTTGATTGCGTTGGCTCATCTGATTGGTCAACAGCTGATTAAGTTTAAGTAAACTTCACTGGGAAGTCATCATGAATTAATAGACCAACATTTTTTAGCATTAAAAAACTATTACATCATGTTCCTAAGCAGCAGCAACAAGTGGCTCTGCTATTAGCCCCTCCCCCCCTCACTAACATACTAATAAATGTGACCTCATTAAACACTACACAATTCCACTTGCTGAGACTGAAATGACCCAGAAACCAAACGAAGACCCGTTCATGCTGTTTTTTTCCAGCTGATTGTTCTATATGTAGAACAATAAAGATTAGTCGAACCGATGACATATAAAAACACTGAAAATGCAAATCAGTTCAAGCTGTAAATGTACGGAAAGTGAAGCCACGCGTGTTTATTTTACCAAACAAAGTGTTTAGAAAGAAGTAGTGTTCAAAGACACATTTTAATTTTTAAAAATGGATTAAAGATTGAATATGTTGTTTATTTAAATTTGTATTAAGCCAAACTATGAAAACAGATGACTGGTGAAAACTTTGATTTGAATAAAATATATAATTGGTATTTCAAATTTGAGAAGTTGACATTATGTTGCTGTCAAGAAAAACATCAAATCATTTTGTTTTGCAAAAGTTTTGTTAAGAACTTGTGTAAAAAAAACTACCAATATTTTCACAGTGTATTCTATTTAATTACATATAAATACATAAAACGCACGACTTTAATGATACGTCTTGTTTTCACAGTTATTAAATATTATTTTGTATTTAGTTAGTACAATAGCCCTTCATAATGTTACTAAAACTCAGAGCTTTAGGACTTGAGGGAAAACTCAAAAAAAGAAGGGAAAAAAAGAGGTGGATCTGAGGGGGAGCATCAAGCTGGTAAATTAACAATTAAGGGACTCAGGCAGGAAGCACTTAGAATTTGCCCTCCAAAATAAAGTAAATTTGGTGCCACTCATTTGTTAAAACTCTCATTGTTTGTGCCAACATTCTCCGCCTTTTTGATTTATATAGATATCTCAAGTGACTGCCATATTCTACCCTATATACAGTGTGTGTATTATTATATATTTCTGTGTTTCTGATAGGTCTATATATTTTTGAGAGTTTGTTTTTATGTTGCACTTCACTCCTTTCTTCCACTTTTAGGTTGCGATAAAGTTAGAATTTCCCTCGTGGAGATCAATAAAGACCGATCTGATATTAAGAAACAGAGTTCTGTTATGTTATTTAAAATGGTGAGGGAAAACAAAATGAACAAAAATATATATATTTTTTTACTTTAAAACATACAAATACTCTAAGAATTATAGAACTATAATCAATATTACCTGTGCGAATATTGACATGTACTGTTTTAAGAAAGTAGCCTATAAAAACATCAAAATTAAACAAAGCATCAAAATGTTTTTATTTTGAAGGTAATGACAGGAAGCTCATATTTTCAATGCAGCTGACGTCACTCTGAGGGGTGTGTCAGACAGCGTGGAGGGGGCGGGGTTCAACAGCCTCGCTGAGCCTCTGGTCAGTGTGGACGGAGCCTCCGGAGGAGCGGCAGCAGGACAGAGTTCACCCCGGCTCTCCGCTTTGTTCTCACGGCTCTTCTCACCGCTGCTGCCTCGCAGAGTGCTCGGACGTACCTGGACATCTAGTCGACAGGAGTCGGGACCGACTCACCGGAATAATTTCACTCGTTTTCCTGCAGGAGGACCGTTAAACCACCGGTTGATACTGGAAGCTGCGGAGGAAAGGATCTGATCTGGAGCCACTTACTGACAGGGACCCGCTTTATGTTCCTGGGTTCACTTTACCAGGTGATTAATCCAGGTGAGTGTCACCAGGTGTTTCCTCTCAGCTGATCCGCGGCTGAGTTCCCGAACAGACCCGCCGCTCTCCGCACAATGCTCCTCCAGTCCCGCAGCTTCTCCGCACCCTGATGCTGCGGAGACCCTGAGGTCACAGCGGGGCGGCTGCCGGAGGAGATGCTGCTCTCCGGTCCCTGCAGGCGGGACGCAGACGGCCGCTGCGGCCGGGACAAGGCAGTGGCTGCGGACGTGGATGCTGCGGAGCGGCTGCGCTCGGTCCGGGAGCGGCTGGAGGCCACCGTGTCCGGACTCGGCGAGCTGGAGTATCTGCGGCAGCGGCAGGAGGTGCTGGTCCGGGCCGCGCTTGAGCTCCGTGAGGAGGAGGTGGAGGAACGGCAGAGGGAGGCTCAGCTGAGCTCCGAGGAGAAGCTGCTGGAGGAGAACATCCTGCTGCTCCGGAAACAGCTGGTAGGTCCTGACCTGTCTGTCTCATGACCTTCTGACTTGTGTGACCACAGTCTGGGACGGAATGACTCAGGTGTGAGGTCAGAGGTAAGGGCGGGGTCAGCCTGTCTGATGTGACAGACTGTAGGAGGTAAAAAAAAAAGACACCTGGAGGCTGTTAGAACTGCAGACATCCATTGTTTTCAGTTGTTATTGATTGATTGATCAGTCTTCAGAAAATAATGCAGTGGCTAATCTTCAAGTGTCCTGTTTCTCATTAAACCTCAAAATATCAGTTTATCGTGACAGAAAAACATAAAATCTGAGATTTTGGAGAAACTGACAGCAGAGAGTGGAGGGTTTTGATCACTAAAACAATTTATCGATTAACGGAATGGCATCTGATTAATTAGTATACAGCTGACTTTGTAGGTGACTGTATTTCATTTTTCATTTCACCAGTTTCCGCTGCTTTTTTTGTGTCTTTTTACAATAACATCTCTGGTTTTCTTATCAGACAAAACATTTCATGTCTTTAACTTGATCTTCAGGAAACTGATATCTGATGTTTTATATCTCTTAACTGCAGATTGATTCATCAACAAAATAGTCAGTACTTTAATATGTAATAAAAATTCATCATTAGTCGAAGCCTCATATTTATGATTACTGCTACGAGATGGAAAACTGATCAATTAAAATTCTTGAATCTGAATGAAGATCTGAAAACTGATGTTAACGATGTAGAAAATGTTTGGAGATTGTTCAATAAAATCACATAATTTGACATAAACATATACAATTGTTCAGAACTTGAATTTCCTTAAAAATCATGAAATCCAAAACTACATTACAATAATCAGTCTTATTCCATAGACCTCCATTTAAAAGGCTCAGTTTTGTATTTAATCAATAAACTAAAATATTCACGTGAAACTGGAAACAGTTTCATCAGAAAATAACAGTGGGGACGAGAAGACAGAAACCACAAGCAGGTTATTATTAAGTCATCAATGAAAAATTGTAAAGGACCAAAAATAGAGCCCTGAGGATCTCCTCACTATAATTCGCTGTGGGGTTAAAAAAAAAAAAAAATCTCGAAAGAAAATAATTGGAGACCTTATCTGAGATTATTAGATGGTTTGTTGCTGTGGTTATGAGTTAGCTGTTTTTCCGTATCGGTGCTACGGTGCTTCTCGTAAATATGAAAACTTTTGATGATGAGATCGTTTGCTTGTAATTGTTAACAGATCATTTTCTTGTAACCGTGTCATAATTTATGTTATGAGATCATTTTTCATAATTATGAGACTCATGAAAACACATTTTTTTCTTGTAATTTGAGATTTTTTCCTTTTTTTTTTCCTTTATGATTTCTCATTGTAATTATTAGGTTGTTTTTCATTCTGAGATCATTTTTCTTTTGGTGATTAAAAAGTTTCTGGTAACAGGTAGTTTTTTGAAAATCATATGAGGTCATAGTTAAGACCTTCCTCATAATTATGAGATTTTTAAGTATTAATAAGAGTGTGTATTCTTTGTAATTATGAGAAAAGGTTGAGATGGGTTTCAAATACAGTGAAACAGGAAGGATAATAATCTGATCATCATTAGTTTCCATGTTTTGGAGTCAGATTCAGTCAAACGTCGGTTCTTGTTTTCTTTGATGAATAATTTGTCTTTAATGTCGGATAATAAACGTCTGGACGTCCATAAAGACGATGATGTCATGGATGATGAACTCAGGCGGTTTTAATCAGTGTGTGTGTGTCTGTTGGTGGGGGAGTGAGGAGAAGGTTTTATGTTTGACTTAAATTAACTCCTCCAGTCTGATGGTCCGTCCCCTGCGGCTCAGAGAGGATGCTGGGAGTTTCAGTGATTCCAGGTTTAAGAGGAAGAGAAGAGGTGCGTGTGTGTGTATGTGTTCTTGTTTTACTGATGTTATGGGGACTTCACTCCCTTCTGATGATAAAAACATGTTTCAGTACATTTCAGGGTGAAGTCTGTTTGTAGGTTTATAGTCGGGTTCACTTCAGGTTATTTGGGTCTAAAAAATGTTGTTAATTGGAAACTTGTCGAGTTGTTCATCCTCCATGTTGTGGCTGTGGTCTTAGTGGGACTAAAAATCTGGTTTTGATTAAGTTATTTTACCAAATTACTTATGTTTTGGGTTTTTTTTGCGTGTGAAGTCATTAAGAGACAGAAAACATGAGGGAAGGACGTGTTGATCCATCACATTTTTATTATGTTCACTATAAACTGTCAGTGGTTGAAATGACAAAAAATTGTGACACTAAGATTAAAAGAGTCAATTAGTGTCGATCGACTAATCGATTTATCGTTCCAAACTTGAAGATGCTCAGGGTGTCAATCATCTCAGTCGTTCACATGAGTGAAGAATAAAACAAAAAATTTTTTAAAAAAGGAGCCGAGTGACGTTTAAAATCCACTCAAAGGTTCGAAGAGGTCCTGCAGACTCTCGGCTCAGAATTTGTTCTGATTTCTGCGGACGACGTGTTTCCTGTCCCGCAGGAGCGTCAGCTGAATGTCAGCTGTCGTCTTCCGTGCTGCGTTCAAGTGCAACTTTTAGCACGTCTGCGTGGCGACGTGAGAGCTTTGAAGTGAAGCTGGTGTGAAGTCCAGCAGGAGAGAGGAGCTTCGTGAGGGAAGAGTTTGAGCTTCATCTGTTTGAGTCCCCTGAACGGAGTCCCGTGATGTTTTAAGTGCAGTTTTTAAAAGTCTGGAAAATGTGGACGCTGCTCGCTCGGCTGCTGTTTGTCTCTTCTGGACTGAGGTTTTGCAGACTCCGGCTCCTCGTCGTGTTTTCACAGAGTGCGTTTTGAAGGGAATCTGATCTCCGATCTGCCGGTTGGAGTCGTCGACAAAACCTTTAGGACAGAACCGTGTGTTTCCACAATCTGTTTCCAGGTCAGATTTCTGTGTCGGTTGTTTCTGCAGAATCTGGCGCAGATTAGTGCCCCCCCCCCCCTCCTCCTTTTCCTCCTCCCCTTCCCCCTCCTCCCTCCCCCATCCCATTTGAAGCAGTAACAAATGGAGATTCCTGCGAGCTGCTGGAAACTCTGCAGATCGACTTTCAGCTCTGACAGAGCAGCTGAAACACAAACACGGTCTGCACAGGAAACTCGGGAGGGTGGTCCAGGTCTTTGTCTTGGTCTTGGTCCAGGTCTTTGTCTTTGTCTTGGTCCTGGTCCTGGTCCTGGTCCGATAAAAAGAAGGCTCTCTAGTCGTGGTCTCAGAGGACGAAGCGCGTCTCTAAACCGCTTCTCTGGAGGGGGAAACGAGAACAAACACTCAGACCATCAAAGAAGTTCAACTTTTCCTTCCTCTCTGATTCATGACATCATAACTGTGTTCTTCTGCACAAAAGACGCGTTTCAGTTCTCTCTACATCTAGCCATGATTGTGCTGTTTCCACCATGAGGAGGTTCAGAGGGTTAACCTGGTGAACAGTCCCAGTGTCCTGAGAGACAGGCGACAGCTCAGAGTCACGAGATCGGCATTCACAGGGTCCTCCATTAAAACAACACGACAGACGACTGAAGTCAAATCTTTATATGCGGCCTGTGGTTTTGTCTTCAAACCCTTCCTCCTCTGAGGGGTCGTGCTCCGTGAGAGTAGAGGAACTTTTTTTTGGGGGGGGGGCTTGCAGTTCCGCTGACTAACCTGCGACCGAGCTGTGACTTTTCTTCTGGACCGGGAGGTCAAAGGTCAGGCTGAGAAACTTAAACACGGGCGCAGGCAGTCAGTTCACACAGGATATGCGCGAACTCACTTCCTGTCGTGGGCTCAGCTGCAGGGTCGGTGGGTGGGGCCCTTAAGGCCGGCTGTCAGCTGGTTGATTGACAGAACAAAACAACTGGAGGAGAGTCGGGGACAGTTTGAAGACGCTGCTCGTTAAACACACACACAAACGTACAAATGTGTGTGTGATGACAGAACTTTACGTTTACACGTATATGTGTTTGAGCCTGATCAGGTAATATTGATCACGAGTAAGGATCATGTATTGGTGATCCGGTATTAGTGATCACGTAGTGGTATTCATGTAATGGTATTCATGTATTGGTATTTATGTAATGGTATTCATGTGTATTCATGTATTGGTATTCATGTGTATTCATGTAATGGTATTTATGTAATGGTATTCATGTGTATTCATGTATTGGTATTCATGTATTGACAATCAGTCAGCAGCAGTGTGTTTTTGTTTCTCTGCAGCAGCTCAGTCGCAGGAATGCAGCACATGACCTGAGAGCTGTGCTGCATAACCTGCATGTTTTCCATGTCAGGAGGGGGAGGGGCTGGGGCTTGGGCTGATTCAGTGTGTGTGTGTGTGTGTGTGTGTGTGTGTGTGTGTGTGTGTGTGTGTGTGTGTGTGTGTGTGTGTGTGTGTGTGTGTGTGTGTGTGTGTGTGTGTGTGTGTGTCATCAAGTCTCACTGCAGACTGTTTAAAGGAGAATCCCGCTGATCTTTATGAACATCAGTCTGTTTCTGTAGTTTCAAATCTTTGTGGTTTTATCAGAGTTACTTATCAATAATACGTGATTATTTTCATCTGCGTTAACATCAGTTTTAGATATGAAACATCCTCTTTTTGTCACGTTAAAGACGCCTGTTTCAAATTAGTTAACGACAAAGGAAGTTTTACAAATCTTTAAAGAGTTTGGTATAAAATTTGGTATAAAATGCATTTACAAGCTGCATTGTCTTAAAATCACAGCAACACAATCTGCAGCATTTGTCCTCGAATTCATCTGAAAACCCTGAAATACGAGCCGCTTCCTGTTCAACACACTCCGTCTCTTATGTTCTCGTATCTGATTCCAGGATGATTGAATCTGATTTCCTCTCAGCTGAGATCAAAAACCTTCGAGATAACTGCTGGAAACCGAGCAGTGGGACTGCTTCAGATTCAAACCGGCCTCCTTGAGACGGTCTGATAAGAGTTTGGTGTGAAAACCTCACAGGGGGACGTAACGGGAGTCCTTTTAAAAGAGTCGAAGAACAGTGAAGACGAGTCAGCAGCAGATCTGAGATCAGAGTATCTGTTCAGGCAAAAAGTCTTCAGATCATCAGGATCAAAAACTTCATCTGTGGTCTTGTCCCTGTGACCTCTGATCTTCAGTGTCTCCAGCTCCAAAGAAAGCATTTCGACCCGTTTTTAGTTGAGTTGATGCGTCGCCATAGCAACAGAGCAGGGAGCGAAATGGAGGATCACATTGTGTAGCTGGAGCTTGACGCTGAGGATGTCACAGAACTTTTCCTTGGTTTTCCCTTTTTAAAAAGACACACTGTCTGATGATGTCATCATGGTCCAGACTTCCTGTCCTGGTATTTTCTGGTTGCCATGTTGGACCAACTTTTTGGGTCTGAACGTGTTTATTTCTGGTGGAAATGATAGAGGGAGGGGGAGTCAATGGGGGCCCGGTGGTACCTTTCTGCCCCGCGGCCCCTCAAGAGGTTATTTCTAGCCGTGCCAACACAGCAAAGACGTGCAGTCTCTTCACACCAACAGTTTATTTTCATTAATTTCGTTCTCGCTTTTACTTTTGTTCAGTCTTGGATGCAAACGAGCAGAACCAGATGCCGCTGCACCAAACTGATCCAGTCTGTGATCAGCTGGTCCAGAACAAACCACCGCTGTGCTCCTCTTCAGATCTCAGGATGAAGGACTTTTCTCTTCTTACGGTTTAATCTGCAGGAACTGTTTGTTTTTAGTCATCTGTTTTCACTGAAGTAAAACCACCAACTGATCTGAGATCCGGTCACAACTGTCCCTCTCGACTTTTAGTCATTTAATATCCCAATTTATTTATTGGTTTAAAATCAAGTGGAACACTTTGAAGAAATCTGCTTTTGTTCCGTCTGGTTTTCTCAGCAGGACCATTAAAGTCTCCTCTGGGATCAGGACTCTGTCCGACTTTTGTTTGGAGAAAAGGCAATTCACAGATTTTCATCAGAGGCAAACGAGCTGAACTCTGAAACAGGAAACAGGCGGGTCGACGGCCAAATGGAAACCCACGTCCTCCGAAGAGGACAAAGAAAGAGGGTCATGATAAAATACTACAAGAAAAACTAGAAGATGAAGTTTAACATTTTTCCAATAAAAGTTCAAAATAATTACATATAAAGTCAAATTGCTGAAATAAAAAAATCTAGATAAACAAATTATAACAGATAAACCTCTGACTTAGTCAAAATTATAACATAAAAAATTTATAATATAAAAATAAATATTATATGAAGACTCAACAATAAAATGAAGAAAAAGATAAGGACTCAAACTTATAAAATGGAGAATATATCATGACAGAATTGACACAACTTTGATTTTGTTTGAATTATGAGATGTAAAGTCAAATTATTTACTAACTCCAAATTATGACAAAATGAAAAAAACATTACATAGAAAAATGAACTTCAGCAAATTTGAGACAAAGTTCAAATTACCAGATAGGAAGAAGATGTGAATTTTTTTCAGTGAAAAATTTAACAAAACATGTTTTCGACTTCGTAGGTCAAATCTCAGTAAAAAATGTTGGACTTTATTTCCTTGATGAGCTGAGCTGATAAAAAAATCTAACTGTGTTTTCATGCTTCTCTGTCAGAACTGTCTGAGGAGGAGGGACGCTGGCCTCATCAGTCAGTTACAGGAGTTGGACCGACAGATCAGCGACCTGCGATTGGACACTGAGGCGTCACATGACCAGCCGGAGACCGACAGCCGGCCGAGCTCAGGTGCCCGGAAATCTTGAAAAAAATTCCTAGACAAGAAATAACATTTTCTGACAGAAAAAGTAAAAATTTTGACTTAACAGTTCCTCGGCTCTCGTGTCTCTCAGGTTTCTACGAGCTGAGCGACGGTGTGTCCGGATCTCTCTCCAACTCCTCCAACTCGGTCTTCAGCGAGTGTTTCTGCTCGACGGCTGACGCTGACGGACGTCTCCCGTCCACAGGTACGAGCGGCCGGTCCACCTCTCCGTCCGCAGGAAGCTGTGAACCCTCCTGAGACCCACCTGGACGCCCTGTCGGCGAGCGTCCGGGTGGGCTCAGCAGGAAGCTCCGCCCACAGAGATACACCTGAACAACAGCAGTGCAGTTAAATCTTTAAAACCTGATTTGGTCATTTGTCTTTGACTTTTGTGCTTCTATATTTTTTTGTTGTTGTTGTGTTTTGTGTTTAATGTTGTTTTTCTAGTTTGTGCTGCAGACAAAGATGTGACGTACCATTAGGAGGGAGTCTGCACCTGTGCGTTTTATTTTGAAAAGTGACTGGGTGCTCGTTGCAGCTTAATCAAGGCTTCAGTATATCCAAATAGAGCGGATGGTGTTTTTAGTGGAGCTGATCAGAGAGCTGCTTCTGATGGCCGTGTAATCTGGGTCTCAACAAAACGTTAACAGGAGCGGAAATTACGTTTGTAGCCTGCAGCTGTTAATCTGAGTCCTTCCTCCGAGTTTCTTAAAAACCTGCAGCTTCATCGGCTGCAGTGAAATTATCGCACCACCGCGTCTGTCCTCAGGTTTAAGGTGTTTAATTTCACCGTTCCTGAATATTTGATCTGTTAAATTAAGTCCAATAAAGTATGTAGCCTGTAGATACGTTTCCATAATTAGAAATGAATCACTATAATTCATAAGCCGAGAGGCAATGAAAACATATTTTTACCGTGCCAAGGTTTCTGCTGCTCGGTAAGTTGTCGTCACACTGACAGATTTCTCACACACACACAGCAGATTCTGATTTTTGGTTATTTATTTAGGAGTTTTCACCTCTGCTGCTCCAACATATTTCACCAAAATTGCTATCAAATAAAAAAAAAAATTATTAAAACTTTAAAAGTTCTGTCGTTTATCGCAGTTTAAAATCAAGGTCTCGGTGAGGAGGTTTTGTATCCGACAGGCCGGGGAAACGTCTGATGACACAGGCTGGGAACCACCGTTGTGAATTATCAACGCAGTTGCTCGGCATCGTGACCTTTGACCTCCACCAGGAATCTGAGAGCCTCATTTTGTTTTAAACCCCACAAACCCCTGCGACCGCCGCAGGGTTTCTGGCTGCGGCCGCCGCGACGAGTCTCGGTTCATACTGGGCACTTAAACATCACCTGATAAGAAGCGTGAACACACCCAAGCCACTGCAACGGCAAGGACGCTTTGAACGACCCGTCACGCCGCCCGGATACGTTTTCTTTGAACACATCTTCTGACACAAACTGTTGATCCCGAACGTATCAACAGACATTCACAGACAACGTATCTGATCGAACTACCATCACCCGTGACCAACACTTTTTCCCCGAACGTCCACAACCGGTCTGGATGTCTGCTCGGGTTTCATTTCCTCTTTTTATAATTAGTTCTGCTGTGTATTTTCTGTCCTGTGTGTAAATACGAGCCCCGGGGGGACGGATCGTGTAAGCGAGCATCACAGCGCTAAAATCAGACGTGAAGCCCGGTCACAACAGGCCTTTCTTTCTGCAGATATTCTTGACGTGTCGCAGCAGGAAAAACATTATTGATGTCTCTGTGCTCAGACACATCGTTAATGTTATGAGTTCCAGCTGTTTCCCCTGCTCTAACAGGCTCTGATGGAGCTGCATGTAATGATGCTTTATTCAGTTGGGAGTAAATTGTTTTATTTCTGAGTTTACATAAGTGTGAATATGACTCCACCTTTCTTTTAGTATGAATGTTAAAATTTCCATTTGTGCATAAAAACTGTGTGTGGAATGACAAAAAAAAAAAAAAAAATCATCGAAAGATATTGCCGAAAAACAGTATTTCTGTGGGAGAAAAGTAAGATAAATAATGATAATATCAAAACAGGAAACGGAGTAAACGATGTTAAAAATAGAAGGGTGGATCAAAACGTTTGGAGGCTGTTCCTGTTGAACACAGCGCAGCAGCGTGATGCTCACTGAAACGAAGGAAGCAATAACCCTCGTGAGCAAATCACGGTGCACACAACAGATCATTTTTGACCACCCCTCGTAAATTCAAATAATGATAATAAAGAAAACAAAAAAAACAAAGGTAAAATAGGAACAAAAGAAAATGGTAATACATTTTTTTTTATATATATACTGTACATCAAAGTAAAAACATGCAAAAATGAAGAACAAAATAAAATAAAACTAAACTAAAAAGTCTGAAGAACTCGTGCAGTGAGATCTTAAGTCGGTTTGAAGGATGTTTTTAAACGTTTGATATCTGCGAGCGACTTTGACCGCCGATTTTTTTTTTTTGTGCGTCACCGATGGACGCGTAGCAATAAATTAAAATGCTTTTTTAAATTTTTTTTTTAATTTTTTTTTTTACTAAAGCCAGCTTTGCTTTACAAAGTGGACTCGGCTCAAGTTTTCTCCGCAGTCCCGCAACCTCCATCCATGATCGCAGATAAACTCAGTCCAATGTCGCTGCACAGAAACCGAACGAGCTGCTGGTCAGCCATCGTGTCTGCTTTGGTACCAGAACAGTCTCGTGTATTTACTCGGTCATAAGAAAAAAAACTGTGTTTAAGTTGGTTTGTCCCGTCTGCTTCAGCTCTGTACTCAGCACTAAACTGACCTAAAAAAAAATTCTGCTAAATGGGGAATAAATGGAGCTCTTAATCCTGAGGAGCCCCCAAAGAGTGACGTCTAAACGAGTGTCCTGCCAAGTCCTGGTCTGTATATCATTTAATTTCCTATCCCGGGACAGTGGAGGGTTAACATTTCACAACACACGGTCTCCGCTGAACAGAATTTTCCACTTACTAATGCCCAAGCGCTCCAATCCACAGCCGAACCAAACAGTTATTACCACGCCCAGCAGAGCATTTAATCAGAACGGCCTGGAAACAGCTCTGGTCAGAGTCAACTTCCTGTCAGCTGCTGACATTAAGGAAACACAGCAGCATGAAATGAACTCGGATCCATTTAGATTCTCGATGTTTGAAACTGTGAAGTGTTGAGCAGTCTGCCTCACAGTCACGCTGTATCGGTCAGCCAAATGCCTAAAATAACAACTGCCCCAACTCTGCAGCTGCGTCTGGATCTGCTTACTAATGTCAAATTCCTTCTGTCTCCAGATGAGCTGGCCAGCTGTTTGGAGTATGACGAGCTGGTTGGAGGACTTTTTGATGACTCGTCTTTCTCCGGTACGGTCCGGCGCTCGCTCTCAGCTCCTCACCCGTCTGCCACGGACGCTGCCTCTTCGGTGGTTTCCAGTGACGCTCAGTCGAAATACCACTGCGACCTGGTGGCCCGAAACAGCAGCGACGTCTACCGCTACCCGAGTCCGCTGCACGCCGTGTCCGTCCAAAGCCCCGCCTTCGTGCAGATATTGGGTCATGGGGGTCACGGCAGAGATGAGGCTGGTGTTGAAGGCCTCAAACCAGAAACATTCCCTCTTTCTGCTTCTGTTTCAGCTCCTCATGTAGCTCAGAGCTCCTCCTGGCCCGCCTCTTTCTCTTCTTTTTCCTCACAAACTACTCCCCATAAGCGACTGGACAGCTACATCTACAGTCTGCTGCAGCGGAAGGCCCAGCCCGTCAGGTCCAGCAGACCCAGGACCAGTATCAGCACGGACCCCTCAAAGAGCATCCTGAGGCAGGCCAGTCTCTGTGTGAGGCAGCTGTCTGGTCCCAGTTGTGGTCCTGGTGTTGGGACTCTGAGGGCGTCTTGGGGAACATCAGCAGAAGGTGTTGCCACCTCGTGTCCTCAGAGACAGTGGTCTGTGGACAGTAAAGTTGAAGAGCAGGAGACCCCAAACGTTTTCCCGGGTGGCATTGACTCTCCTCGTAGTTATAGCATCCAAAACGGCTCTTCTGTCGCCAACTGGGACATGAATACAAGCACCAACAGTCTCCTGAGAGAGAAGACCAAAGGGCTTCTTCCTCACTCTGCAGTGTCCACCACAACGCTGCCAAAAGACTTCAGGGAACTGAGCACTCCCAAAGCTAACTCCTCCCCCAAAGAGAACAAGCAGCCAAGTTGTCCCTCTGACCCGGAGCTGCTCCTTATTTCACATCCAATCGTCAAAACGCAGATGGGTACCCCCAAGAACAGCTCCAGTCCTCTCCAAACAGGCCCAACAGAGACAGGGGACAGGTCCTCACTGGAACTTGCCAGTCAGGGGTCCCAGAGTCAGGACGAAGGAGGAGGAGGAGGAGGAGAAGGGGGGAGCTCCACGGTTAACGGCAGACACGTCCCCACCCAGCAGCACAGTGTCAAACTCCGCAAGGGTGGCACCAGGAACGTCAAGGTGAAGAGCACCACGGCGCTGAAGACGAGTCGGGCCTCTGAACACAATGAGCCTCTGTCAGAGAGAAAAGGTGAGCGATCCCGAGAAAGGTCCAGCTCCAAAAAGTACCGGCTCCAGGAAGAGGCAGGCTCCGCCCACATTAAGGCCTCCAAGCGAGGCGCTTCATCCAGAATGAAACGCCTCCCTGCGTCCATCCCTGAAGGCCGAGTCCTGGACAAACACGCCACGTCGACACTAAGCAGTGTGCGATCAGGTGCTTCTAAGCACCATCTCCATGGAAACCACCACCACTGCAGTGGTAACTACCACCATCATGGTCACCACCACCACCACCACCACCATCACCATGGACGCGACCAGATTGTGGTCGTCGCTAAACCAAAGTACAAACGGAACGACTACCGGCGGTTACGTGCGATCATGGAGGTCCCGTACGACGAGGCGTTCAGGCGTGCTCAGCGGCGGCAGAGAAAGGAGCTACTGAGCAACTCTTCAGCCAACGTTTGCCCTCAATCCGGAGGGCAGCTGAGCAGCCCATACTCTTACATTGCAGGAAGTGACTCAGAGTACTCAGCCGAGTGCGCCTCCCTCTTTCACTCCACCATCGTGGACACCAGCGAGGACGAGAGGTCCAACTATACCACAAACTGCTTCGGAGACAGCGAGTCCAGCGAGGAGGAGTACGTGGAGGAAAGCACCACCACCAGCGATACTGAGGAGAGTGGGGGAGGTGGAGCTGGGGGTGGAGCAGGCGGGATGAGCCGGGGTTGGGGGCAGTTAGGGGCAACCGGGTCCAGAGCGGTAAGGCAGGAAATGACTCCAGCTCAGGCGAAGGCCTTCGTCAAGATCAAGGCGTCTCACAACCTGAAGAAGAAGATCCTCAGGTTCAGGTCAGGTTCGCTCAAACTCATGACCACCGTGTGACCGGCCAGACCGGACCAGAACCACATCTGTTGGTCGCCTTACCCATGAGAACCCAGTGGACAAACAGACTGGGGAAGGACAGGGTGCTGCAAGGTACACTTAACAAGAGGAAAAAAACAAACACTTTTAAACGCTGACATTTCAACCAGCCACGAGCCTCTTCAGCCTGGACTACAAATCCAAACCAGTCATTTCACTTTGTTAAAGAATGTGTGACGCCTTTTTTCTTAATGGTACTCTTTAGCTTTTATTCAGGAGGTACATTTGATGCCTTCAAACACAGCCTTCGCCAGTCCGGCCTGTCTGGATGACCCTTGTCATGGTACTCATGACTTCAAGTGTGGAATCTCTCTGGTTCTCCTCTGTTGCCTTTCCTGTAATTTTAAAAATGGTAAAAACCAAGCTTTATTCTTGGCAACCACATTCACTCATCAGCTTCCTGTTTAAACGTACCGTCACATGGCTCATGTGCAGTTATAATTTTTTAATTTGGGAATCTGTGGAAGCAACTAGCAGTTTAAAGTAGTACAGCACTCGGTTGTTCAAAGGGACTTCAAAGGCACTGTAGTACGCTCTCTTATAAGTTTCAACATCCAAAAACCAGTCCATGATATCAAACAAATCAACATGGCAGCCCAAACGGTAAACGAGTATCACTTAAAGAAATCTGCAAACCTTTAAAACAGTTTTAAATCAGTGGTTTCGTTTATGTGAATCAAACTATCTCTGCAGAAGTTTCCGGTTCAAACAAGCAAATATACACATTCTAAGCTTCTTATTTCCAATTTCCCACAAATGCAGCATAAGATGCTTTTTAGGAACATACCGTTTGAAAAGATGTGGAGTTTGGATTCAGCCAATCTAATTGGCTTCCTTCACACCCCTCTCTGTTTCCTGACCCAACAAAGTCCCTCAACTGACTTTAACCTGGATTCAGTTTGCTTCAAACAAACGCAAAGTGTTTGTACACTGAAGGCCTTCTGTTTTAGTCCGTTTCTGGCTCACGGCCGGATTAACCTTTTGAGAAGCCCCGGGGCAAAGATTTGTTGTTGGGCCCTACTTACCAGAAACCAACGAAAGCACCTTAAAAGCCAAATGGTAGATGCCCCTACATCCTAAAACAAATGTGTGCAATTAGAAGTACAAACTAACTTGTGCACCTCTCAGTAAAGTGGAGTTGGGTCATTTTCCAGTGTAGGAATATTGTAGCTTGCTAATATTTGCCCGGAGCTAACTGGGCGGTTAATTCGGCATGATTTTGTATGTCAACATGAGAAAATCGTACATACGGGGGTAACAAAGGGTTCTTCCTGACAGTCTCTGCTGGAAGACCCTCAAATTTCAATCTCCGCCCATTTTCACAATTCAAGGGTTGAGAATTTGCTGTGAGACTAGAGGTTTAAAATGCCGTGTCACAATCTGACGACAACTTTGTTTGAAGCATACTGAGGCTTTTAGCGTTGCTGTTGGACCGTGTCCTCTGGTCCACAGTAGAAGTGGGGCTTTAGTTAGGTTCCTCAGAGAGTTCGTGAGGTTCTCTCTTTCCAGGGTTGTCAAGAAGGTTCTTCAAATGTTCCTCAACCTGTGTTTCTGCCGCACTAATGTCTAGGAAGTCACCAGGGGACCAAAGGTTCCTTCAGTTTGTTATCTGTGTTTCCATCAAGGCCTCAAGCGCTGTGAAGATTAGACAAATTAGTCCGATGACATATGAAGGAAAGCTGTAATTGTTGCGCACGACAATACCAAACATCAACGACATTAACTAAATATTAAGGTAGAAATCTCAAATTCCCCACTGGATCTTCGAGATCTTGAATTTGTCCACCATCTGATTGTGATCTGTTGTTGTTGTCAAAATTCAGTGAAGAAAATTTAAGTGTTTGTAGTTGCCAGTTTAAAAAAAACAACAAAGACAACTGTAATGCTGGAAAACTGATTAAGTACTCGATCATTCAACAACGCGCTACAGTGCTGCAAGCCCTTCTCTGTAAGTTCCTGTACTTTTGGAAAATACTGCTTCCCCCCCACCCCCTCACCCCCCCTCACCCCCGAGCAGGGACTGTTTAGATAAAATGTTCTCCTGTTCGTTTTGACCCCAGTTCCACCAGTGAAAACAAAGGTTCCTCAAATGGTTTGAAAAAAGTTCCTACAGTCGAATTGGCCAAAGTTGGTTTGAGGGTTTAGATCAAATTTCACTGCAGTAGTCTCTTTATTTCCTGCACTTTGAGACAAACCATCTGTGGACAGGACGGACAGACGGACGGCGTAACTCTGTTAATCTGTTTTGTATGTAGCCTTATTTTGTATTTATTATCACAAGAACTTCGCTCTTCGCTTTCGCGCACCGACGCATCACGCCAAACGTCTGTAAATGCTTCTCTCTCTCTCTTTTTTTTTTTTTTTTTTTTTTTTTTTTTTTAAGATGGTCCTGATTTAAGTTGTTGTTTTTGATGAAAGTTATTTAAAACCTAATATATTTGCTTGGTACATATAGGAAACCGCACATGGTACTAACTGACTGACAGCTGGTGGAGGCAGAGTGGTACAGATCTGCAGTTTATGCTCTATTTAATCAGAAGTCTGACGTGTCTCTCTCAATACTGGTGCCACAATAACCCATTTAACCAGCATTTACATCTTTACACCAAAACCTGACTAACGTTTGGTTTGCTTTTTCTGTCTTTCACGTCATTAAGTTTGTATAACGATACACTTTGGCGGTCATTATCCCGTAGTTAATGCCCGATCAGTCATTGTAGTTGTCGCCTTGCAGGTCTCTTCAGAAATGTTGCCAAACCTCACAGGATTGCTTGCAGATTAACAGTTTTGCACAACGATGACGTTCATTTAGCAAATTCTGCTTAAGGCTGGTGCTGCTGCTAATATCACATTATTATTATTATTATTATTATTATTATTATTAGTATAGTGGCAATACAATTATTTTTGTTCCTTTTTTTTTTTTTTTTTTTTTCGTTTTTAAGGCTACAGGCTGAATTGACAGCATGCCAATATCAAATCTACAAACTAATCAATGTTAAGTATGGGGAGACGCAGCCCACGTAGGTATGTCATGCAATATACTTTAGTGCGCTTGCAAAATTGCAGTATGAAACCAAAACTAACCGGATCAAATGTGTAACAAAAACATGGGCCTTTGTTTGGACTTTGAGGTGTGAAAACGCCCTCGCATTTAATTGTAGGAGTTTTACTGATACCCAGAAACATCGGTGGAGTTTGATGAGCAGCCTTAAAGTTACGGCGTACTCAAACCTCTTTAAATTCATTGTTCTTCATCTGTTCTGCTCCAGAGTTTACACGTTCCAGATATAAATAGCTCCACCGAAGCTTTAAAACGCCACAGAAAGCTCCTTTAACAGCTGTCACATGCGGTCTTTCTGTTGATCTATTTTAGGTTTTCTATGACTTTGAGGTTTTTGCTGGTGTTGAAACAGTTTGTATTTAAATATAGACTACGGCTTTGAGTAATTTACCAGCCAGAAACCTTCAAGCAAAAAGTGAAAACTTGACTCCTCCTGAGTTTTAACCGCGAACACTGATCGAACCGTATCCAACTTTACTCTTGTAAATGTTCACATATGCAACTGTAAATGACTGTTACTGATGTGTGTGTGTGTGTGTGTGTATATATAATGTATCTGTATGCCAATAATGATGCCTAACCTTTTTATGCTTCATTAAATGTTGACTTTACCATATAATGTTTCTTTGTTCGGGGTTCATCTGTTTTCCTCTGACCTCAAAATCCTGAATCCCGACAGCCTGGAGCTGTGGGTTTTGTCCCAGTTGGCGTCCAGTAATAACCTCCTCCCTGCTGCTCAGCTCGATCACAAGGTATCTCAGTGTTTGTGTGTTAAGCTGCTTCACGCTTCTGACCTCCTGCATGAAATCTTTTTTATCTGCACATTTCTCACAGCTCTGTCAAGAGTCCGTGCAGTCTGACCCGTCCGCTCATTATTTAGCGACACCAACAGCGGGGCTAATACATGTTTGTCCGACAGTTTGGAATTTAGACAAAGTCGACGATGAGTCACTGGTGACTGAGAGCTGGAAAACTACACCGAAACAATGAGCTTCAGTAATAAATACAACATTTAGAGTAATAACTAAAATTCACCAAAAAAAGCCTCATTAATAAATGCTTAGATTGAAAATAATACATATTTAGCTAAGTAGTAGTGGATTAAAGGGTTCGCCCAAAGTAATAAATATTGTGTTTAAATAAGGGATTAAGTTAGTTTAAAGTAATAAATAGTCACTTAAAATAATGGATTGTTAACAAAAATAATAGTCAGCCAAAGTAATGCAATAAATGGTTAACTAAAAGTACTAAATAGCAAAGATTTGCCAACAGCAACAGTTGAAATGATGCATTAAATGCTTAAATAAAAACAATAGCAAAAATAAAACTCCACTCATAATTGATAATTGTGTCTTGTTTTGTGGTCTTGCGCCCCGTCTCGATTCGTCTTGTTATGTTTCTCGTGCGTTTGATCATTTTGTCTTTTTAGCACGGCGTGTTGTCTTGCGTCTTGTGTCTCGTTGCATTTCCTCGTGTCTCCGTCTCGTACTGCGGCTCGTTGCGTCCCCGCTGCGTCTCTTTGCTCTGCAGCTGCAGTAAACATGGAGGCTCTTCAACATGTTTTATGGCTCGCCGTGTTTTCGGAGAGATGACTTGTGGCTGCAATTAGTGCGACCACAAATCTTCATGTTAATGTTCCAACGGTTCAGAGAGAGTTCAGCTCATCACGTTACACACCGCGGCCCGCCGCCTCATGAATCCTGTTATGTAACCGAGTGGTGACTTTGTGGATTTTAGGTGAAAGCTGAAGAATTTAATCTGCGGCTCTGATCTGATTTGTCTGATGTCGACTCCAGCGCTGATCGTCTGATCTTAGATTTTCCTCGTTCAAACAAACAAACCTCTTTTGTTCCACTAACAAATGGAATTATGCGGAGTCATGTGACGCGGCGGGCCAAACAACCTCCTTTGCTGTGGTGCAGTTACGATATATCACAAACTGAAGTGAGCTATTGCTTTTATAAAGCGGTCACCAAGTATGACGACGGCCAAAAGAATATTCACCCTAGATCTTTGACACCGCAGATTACCTCTGGTTTTGGGTGAAGGTGGTTCGGCCGGCGATCGAGGGCAGGGAGGGTCGTCGGGTTGCTCAAACGTGAATCCCCTTGTGCTTCTCTTTATTTGTTCTCCTGTGGCTCATTGTGATTCTTACGCCCATTGAAGGACATGTGGCCGACTTAAGCCCGAGTTTGTCTCTTTTGATTGTGAAAGGCGTCGGTTTGACCTTCTGATTTCCCTGCAGCTGAAGCTGAATAGAACAACAAACAACATTGTTTACTGGCCCTTATATGTTGGGATGCAGCGCCTTTTTTTTTGTTTTATCGCTACGAAGTTGCCTTCTGGTTGTGACGAGTGATATGCTGCTGTGTCGAATCCTTTCTTTTTGAGGCCGCTCACATCTCCATTGAGGACATTTTTGCAAATTGTAAACTGAGTGGTTGGTCGTTCATGTATTAGTTGAGACCAACATGGCTGCTGAAGCTCGCCTCTACCGTTTCTCAGTAGCATAGAAATCTCGAAGTGTCATTGACCCGCTCCTAAATGTCTAAAAGTACACTTCTTTTTTTTTCTAACACAAGTCTTTAAAGCATTTGATGGCTCATTTTGTTTTCATCCATCTATCCGGTCGGAGTTTCCTTCTTTATCTTTAATGTCTGAGTCTGCCCACCCAGCTGAGGAAACTCATTTCACCCTTTGTATCTGCCATTTTATTCTTTTGGTCGCTCATAATCGTAGGTGAAGGTCGGAGCGTAGATGTGCTCGTAATTTGAAAGGATTGCCTCCCTGCTCAGCTTCCTCTTCACCAAAACAGTTCGGTATGACGTCCATTTTGTTCGCTTAGCTGTTCATTTCCAGCTTGTCAATTTCCTTTTTATGTATCTCTGCGTGTTGTCTTTCAGGTTCAGCAGGCGATTTTAGTTTCCCTGGTAGATTGCCAAAGCGTGTAATTCACCCGTCAGCACACAAGAGAATATCGTGTCAGTGTCATGTTTTGACTCACATGGGTGTGAAACGTACACGCACGTATAACCAGAGTGGAAGGAGGTGATGGAGGTCATGTGACAGAGCCCCAGGTTGCGAGGTAGACTGGGAGGGGTTGGATAGATAAAGATAAAAGAATCTGTGAGAAATCCTGTCCAAACCACAACCAACCAGATTGCTTAATATTAGCTGTTCATTTTACGTGTGGGTATGACACAGGTATTTGTTGTCTTTGATCTGTTCGTTCTGATCTGGGATCTGATGGTCGCTGACCAACTGGAACTCCAAAGACACACAGAGCTAACAGTGTGTGTGTGTGTGTGTGTGTGTGTGTGTGTGTGTGTGTGTGTGTGTGTGTGTGTGTGTGTGTGTGTGTGTGTGTGTGTGTGTGTGTGTGTGTGTGTGTGTGTGTGTGTGTGCGCTGACCTCCTGAAGTCAGTCTGAATCTCTAAATGGTCTGGCTGGCTGGAAACACATATGGTCCTACAGATGGTCTCAGACACACACACACACACACACACACACACACACACACACACACACACACACACACACACACACACACACACACACACACACACACTCTGCATGCTTCAACTGGCTTCATGTATCTGTCTCCAGATTCGTGCCCAAACACACAGTGAGCCTTTCATATCTGCATCCAGACAACAACGTGTTACAGAAAAGAAATGAAGGGCAAAACCAAAAACATTTATCTGACAGAATATTCACCCAAGCACAGCTCCCGGATCTGCTGTTAGAAATAAACTCCATCATGAATCTGTGCATTCGGCGTGTTTGTCTGCAGGTTATATTTCTGCACGTTCCCCGTGCTGAATGTAAAGAGGGTGAGGTGACAACAAGGCGATCTATGTGCTCTCTACAGGAAATTGCTGACTGGTCTTGTTGGCCCGCTCTCCCGAGATTCATTTACATGCAGCCAACACTCGGAGGACGTCTGCACACTAAAACACTGTTCATCTGTGTTTCGCTCGGACCGCTGCGGCTCTGCGGTGCCTCTCGCCGTTTAGACGACATTCTGACTTCTGTTTTTGCTGCTGCACAGTTTAGCACAGTGCCGTAACCTGCGCAAGAATCCTCTCTTTTCACTGAAGACGGAACGCTTGATTTCAATTAATGACTGTAAATGATTAAGCTGCGTTTATCTCCCGAAGCGTGCACGACGTGAAAAGTATCGGCCCCCGTACAGAGAACCCTGTGGAACTCCGTGAAGTGGCATTAATTGTCCAGTCGGCGCCAATGAGCGCTGCAGAAGAAGAGATGACGTCATTAAAAGACCTCCGGGAGTGTCAGCGGGTATGGACTCAATGCACACTTTGTCTTTCTGTTTTTTCTTGGAGAGCACAGAAGTTCCTCTTAAGGTACAAGAACTCCGGCGGGGAGTAACTGATGTAACCTGACTGCAGATCCTCCAGGACCCCGAACAGAACATATTAATGTCTCACTATGTTGTAATGAATACTTATATATTTAAATTACAGTCCAGAAGAGTGAAGTGCTCACAGATTTATTTTCATAGTGAGCACTGTGTTTTCACGAAGAGCCTGAATGCAGCAGCTCTACTCTGATTTTCTTTTTTCAGTTTTTCCATCTGAGCTGCAGGTTTGGCTGCGAGACGCCGACATACTGACTCTGCAGGGACACACACGAAAACACCCGCACACATAAAATACACACACAGACACACACACACACACAGCTGCAGCTAAGTGTGAAGGGCAGCAGGGATTTTCTGTATCTGAAGGCGTTGAAGGAGGCGAGCAAATGGCTGCACAGTGTGGGTTTTTGTGTGTGTGTGTTTTAGTGTGTGTTTGTGTGTGTGTATTTTAGTGTGTTTGTGTGTTTAAGGGCACTCTCAAGGATTTTCAGTGTTTCCTGTGAGTAACACTGCAGTGATTTATTTCTCTGTTCCCCCTGAGCTGACAGCCTGATCCGTCTCTCTCTGTGTGTGTGTGTGTGTGTGTGTGTGCGTGTGTGTGTGTGTGTGTGTGTGTGTGTGTGTGTGTGTGTGTGTGTGTGTGTGTGTGTGCGTGTGTGTGTGCGTGTGTGTGTGCGTGTGTGTGTGTGTGTGTGTGTGTTTGTGTGTCTTTCTATTTTTATGTGGACCCATTTAGGTTCAAAACCGTTGCTGTGAAGACATATCTGCATTGTGAGGGCATTTGTGTATTGTGAGGACATTTGTGTATTGTGAGGACATTTCTGCATTGTGAGGACAGTGAAGCGGTCCTCACGACAAGGTTTTAGGGTTCAGGTTTGAATCAGGTTTTGCGAGCCCATTCTCATTTCCGGGGCGAAAGGAGGAGAAGAAGTTTAGTTCAGCAGAAAACTGAAAAAAAAAACACGAGACGAGTCAGAAAATATTCTGCATGAAGCTTTTAACCTTTGACCCTTCCGACCTCCTGATGTTCAAACTCGCACAACTTTATTTAGAAGCAGAACAACTGCTTGAGGCGGATCGACTGCGGGTCGATGCGCTGCAGGCAGGAGGAGAAAATAACAAGGAGAACCTCACAGCAGTAGGCGGAGGCTGTTTCCAGGAAATCAATCAGCGTCTACAGCTCAGTTTACCTTCGGCGGCACGAATCACAGAGGAAGAAGAGGAAGACGGCAGGTGATGTCAGGAGGGGTTTCACATCAGTGTGGAAGGGGGAAGCTGAGATTTCCTGAAGCGTCTGTGTGTCCCTCCACCACAGCATTTTAGCCCAAATTTCCACCACAGCACGGTGGTGATAGGTCTGGATATTACTCGTTTGTTGTTTGTTGTCAGTCTATGCTGGTCTTTTCTCTCTCTGCTGTCTCGTCTTCTTCTTCTTCTTCTTCTTATCTCTCCGAGGTAGATGGCCGCCCACCTCTGAGCCTGGTTCTGTTGGAGGGTTTTGTTGAATTGCTGTAAAGTTCTGTTGTGGTGATTTTCCTGTGTTTAGTGCCCTGAGATGACTTGTGTTGGGATATGACACCATTTAAATGAATTTGAGTTGAAATTAAGCAACGCTCTGGCTGGCCGACAGTGTTTTGGGGTTCCCCCGCAGTTCCCTGCGAAGCCCACAGTGATATTTTGAGTTGGTGGATTTCCTCACATTATTTATTATCTTCATGGAAACGCTGCAGGATGAGAAATATAAACCTAAAGCTGAAATCAATAAGAAGATGAAGCTCTTCTTTAAAAGCAGGTTAAAGAGTGCACACACTCGCCCACGCTGCCGCCCACACACACACACACACACACACACACACACACACACACGCACACACTCACACTCCTCCATGTCTGCTGGTGTGTGTGTGTATACCATCATCAGCTGGCACTGGTTAGAAACTAGTTCAGTGGTGTTTGACTTCAGTCTGTTTGACTTCATCAGATCACCATGGTAATGTTTACATTAAGTTGCGCACTTTTTTCAGAAACGTCAATAACATAATGTTTCCCCAAATAAATTTTGTTGACAGTGTATTGCTAATATTCTGCTACAGGTTTGAATCTTTATTTCACGTATGTATCAGGACACTTTCCTCACCATTGTGAGCATGTTAGCACGCTGGTGTTAGCCTTTAGCTGCAGCCTTGCAGATATTTTCTGACCTCACAGGAAGTCCCACCCAAACTACTGACTCATAACGTTGACTCGTTTCACAGCCGCTCAGACGCAAACAATAAAAGAATCGATCAATAAGTGAAATCAGGTTCATTCGTCAGCTGCTTCGATGCCCGAGCTGCAGGGTCAAAGGTCAATGAGGGGTTAACAGCAGGACTGCAGCGTCCTACACCACTGGCAGGGTCGTTGATTAACTAAATGAATAACTGATCAGTTATTTTTTAGTAGCAAAGTGAGTCATTCAACTTCAGTATCAGGACAGTTTATCACAAATAACGAGAAGAAACATTTTTACAGAATTCAAGAAAAATATGTATTTCTAAATAATATATTACAAACAAATAAATCATTATATATATATATAAAAAAAAGTAAAGGTTCAATATTTTGTAAATTAGAATTTTATATTTGCAAAAAAAGAATACTTTAACTGTCATTATATTTTTAGAGGAGAATATCTGCACACAAACATAGCTCTGTTTGAGCCCTAATATCTAATTGATGATGGAATTATTTTCCGAAGGACCAACAGAAATCTGATCTGAAGGAGTGAATTTAGCTACACAATAATGACTGGAAAATATTACCTTTATATTTCCTGAAAGAAGTGGATACTTTTTGAATAAGAGGCAGAGGTTTTTTTTTTTTTTTTTTTTTACCCAGCCCCTATTGGCCCTCAGTGGTATTGCACTTTAAAGCACTCGTGCATTATTTTATTTTTTTTTTATTTCACTTTTATTAATCCCCGAGGGGAAATTTCTTCGCTACAGCAGGGGGGCACTCAGGGGGGAGCTGCTGCAACAGGCTGCCACTAGCGCGGCGCCAGGTAACCTGACCTGAGGTGCATGTTTTTGGGTGATGGGAGGAAGCCGGAGAACCCGGAGAGAACCCACGCAAGCACAGGGAGAACATGCAAACTCCGCACAGAAAGGCCCAGAGTTTAGTTTCACTTTTTTTTAAATACACAGTCTGTGGTTGTAAATCAGCTCCTATCTGACCTGTCATGACCGGGTTGTCTTGTATTGACAAAAGAGGAGATGATAATTGGTTGTTTGGTTTGAAAGACTGTGTTCAGAGTCAAAGGTGAAGAGAGTCACTTCAGACGGAAGCAAATGAAACCAGCAGATAATGAATCTCCATGGAAACCATTGTTTATCCTATCAGACAAACCGTCGCTCTGTGAAGGCACTGATGTGTTAACAGAGAGAAATCAAACTATCATGTCTTTTTTCTTTTGTGAAACCCGTTTGCCTGTCTGTCTGTCTGCCTGTCTATCTGCCTGCATTCAGCTGCAGCGAAGCTTTAAATCTCATTCCTATGTCACACAAAATAGACAGACCTGGACCGCTGTTTTCTCCCGTTTCCATGGAAACCAGCCGCACAGCAGGGTTGACTGACAGTCCAGCTGAGAGGTGTGTGTGTGTGTGTGTGTGTGTGTGTGTGTGTGTGTGTGTGTGTGTGTGTGTGTGTGTGTGTGTGTGTGTGTGTGTGTGTGTGTGTGTGTGTGTGTGTGTGCGCGCGCGCCTGGGTGTGTGTGTGCCTGGGTGTGTGAGGGAGAGGGAGAAAATGAATCGACAGAAAGACGGAGAGGAAATTTGAAAATTAAAGAAGTTAATTAGCCAATTGACTGAGTGGCGGCTTCAGTCGAGAGACGTTTGACTGTCTCGGGAGAGAAGGAAATGTGTTTAGGCAACCAATAAAAAATGGTTTTATGTGTTTCTATAGGCAGCTTTACTGGAACAGCAGCTTCCAGCAAAACAAAGTGCTTCACATGAGACATAAAGGCTGCAAGACAAATCAAAAGGAAAAATTAAACTCTAGTAAAATAAACTGTTCTGAAGTCAAACCCGATCCTGGTCCTGATCCTGATCCCAATACCGATCCTGACTCTGATCTGGATTCAATTTCCCGATCCTGACCCTGATCTCAAATCTAACACTGAACCTAATACAGATCCTGTCTCTGATATGGATCCCAATCTCAATCCGGATGATCCTGATTCTGACCCTGATCCTGATCCCAGTTCCTATCTTGACCCTGATCCTGATCCTGATCCAAATCCTGGTTCTGATCCAGATCCTGTTCCAGTTTAGACCAGAAACTCGACTCTCCTCAAGGTTTCTCCGTGCCCTCGTTTCAGAAACCAGGTCAATCTATTCTGGAAGCAGCCGGGCTGTTTAAGGAGGACAGAAGAAAAAATCTACCTGAGGATGATTTTTACTTTGTGCAATCATCACAACCTGCAGTGGTGGGAGGAGGTCAGAGGTCAGTTGATGACCTCTGTGACCTCTAATCTGTGACCTTTGACCATCGACTGCCTGTGAAGGAAGCAGAAAGTCGACCTGACGACCCGGACTGAGTTCAGACAGACTCCAGATCAGCTAAACGGCTGTTTTCAGAACTCACCTGCAGAGAATCACCTTTTTTGACATCATTTTGGTTTTTTTAACACAATAACACCAAATATTTTCTAGTTCCAGTCACTCTGAATGTAAACATACATTTTTCATGTGTGTTGGTTATTTTTACATCTCTTTGTTTCTCTTTCTAATCTCTTCTGTCATTTTAACCCTTGTAATCGTCATTTGCTGTTTTTTTGTTGTTGTTGTTGGTTTGGGTATCTTTCTGGTCCTTTTGAGACTCTTTGCAACTGGTTCACATGTAGTTGTGATCAATTTGTGTCTTTTTGCAGTGCTTTTGCATTTATGTGCATCTGTTCTGTCTTTTCGTTGAACAATTTCATCTGTTTTTTTTTTAACTTTATTTTGTGCTATTTTTAACGTGTTCTGTCTCTTTCTGGTAAGTTTTCACCTTGTCGTGCTTGTTTTCTGTCTCTTTGTGTCTCTTTGTGTTCACTCTGTGACTCTTTTTTTTTTTTGTTGGATTGTCTATCTTTCCTGTTTATTGAGTCTCTTTGCGTTGGGCTTTCGTCCTTTCTTCTTCATTTCGAGTCTCTCTGTTGCTGTTGTGCATCAGACTGTTTTATTTTTTGTACCACCTTTTTTACAGTTCTCTTTTCGTGAGCTCAATTTTTACAGGTTAAATCTCCCCCAAGAGGCTGATGGCTGCCAGAGCTCCTCTGGTACTGTTTTTTCCGTTTCTTTGACAGTGGACGGTGCATGGAGACAAAGGTCTCCCGGACAGATGTCAAACTGTGGAGGTTGCTGTTTCAGTGTTATGGTGATTTCTGAAATCTGAGCCGGGCAGAGCTGCAGCCCTGCAGCCTGTAATGACCTCGGCTAATGAACACACCTTTAACATGCTAATGAACCACACACGCTGGGACTGTCAGTGGGTTAATTACGTCATTAATCAGACAGAGGTTGAAGAAGGGACACGAGAACACACGCAACCTTTAACTGAGAAACATGAATACGTAACGGCGCTGCTTCGTTGAGCCGTTAAAGCTGAGCTGACTGATTTTATTTGGATGCCTGGAGACAGCTGTGAACCCAGGCGGTGAACATGCAGCAACCGGAGCATCATTTGCAGCTCTTTTAGCTCTGTGTTTGGTCTCCACCATCTCCTGAGGGAAATATCTGCTCTTTACTCTGAGCCTTTAACTTCTTCTCTAAAATACTTCAGTCCAGCAGTGTTGAGACTGTTGTGGATGCTGAGCAGTCGTAACCGAGACAAACGGTATGGAAAATGTCTTTTAAGTAAGACACGCCCACTGATGATGTCGTGCTTCCTGAACCAGTCTTTGTTTTTTTTTTTGTTTTTAGCTGGAAACACAAAAGTCTGAACCGCATCTTTTTTTTCTGCTCCAGCAGATTAAAGAAAGATTTAGACTCAGCTGGCATCGACATGTAAATCTGTCCTCCTCCTCCTCCTCTTCCTCCTCTCATCAGGCCTCGGGGAATCCCAGAGGAGCAGGAGGAAGAGGGTCAGAGGTCAGAGGTCACAGAAGGTCAGAGCAGAGGAGATGAAGAGCAGACAGTCAGTCAGGCTCCAACACGTTAACGTCTTCATTTTGCCAAAAATCTTTTGGCTCGTTGTCCTGCAGCGGGACGAATCCTGGACGATCACCTGATGGTGGCAGAGACGAGTCTCAACGACATAAAACATGTGTGGACCGGGCAGGAAGCTCACCTGCCAGGTAGAGTGGTGGGCTGCATGGTCCCAGGTGACAGGCACCATCTGTTTAACGCACAAACGCTCTGCCTCATGAATGTTAATGAGATGCTGGTTTGACGGGCAGAGTCTCAGGAGGTCTGAGATCAGGATCCTATGAAGACTGAAATTATAAACCACAATCCGCAGACGGACTGACCCACAATCCACTGGGCTTTATCGGCTCGGGTGTATATCGATCTGCTCTGAAATGAATTGATCCATCAATGAACATATGCGATAACTAACCAGACACCAGCTTATAAACTGAAAGCGAGCAAGTTTAATTACGCTACATCAGTCTTTTGTCCAGGTGTAGTTTAATGTGAGGAAGGTTTGAGTTTCAAGTCCCTCTAGGAAATCTGACGGCCTCATTAATTAACAGAAATTCAAGCAATTAATATTTGCAGGAGCTTGCGATTTTGCAATACGGTACTCCCACAATTTCTGTACAGTAAAGGTACTCAATAGAAGCTCTGATGAAGGTATTAAAGAAAGCCTTTCCGAAAAAGAAAAAAAAACAACCAGCAGCGCAGTACGGTGACGTGCACGAAACAGGAGGAAGCAACAACCTTTGTGAGCAAGTTTTTCGAATTACGCGTCGCGATCAACGTCGGGTCACAAAAATGTTTGTAATTCAGGTGCCGATGTTGATAAAAAAAAGACGTAACTTGGGATAATTACTCACGAAGGTTACTGCTTCCTCCTTCTCTGTGCTCATCACAATGTTTTGCTGGATTTTTTTCTTCATTGTTTTTAATTCACTTTGTGTTTTCAGCTCGCTTCACTTGGAACCTCGTTCCAGATACTATCAATGGAAAACAAAACAAAAAACAGTAAAAAAAACAAAAAACAAAACTAGCGCCAAGCAGGTAACCGGTGGTGGAAAGGCGGTTTAAACCGCCACAGTTACCGCTGACCCAAGGCAGTTTTCTTTTTTTTTTTTTTTAATTAGTTGAATTAATTCCTGCAGCAGTAACCTGTAGGCTAAGAATACCTGATTGGGAGTCACTGTTCAAAACATTGCAGTAAAATTGTTCTTCTTTTCACACATACAGGGTTTAGTCACCGCACCACTAAAACTATAATTTTCTGGTTTTGCATTTGTTCAAAGTCGTCGATAACTCATTAAAAACAACACTGCTCATCGTTAATCTAATAGTTGCTCAATGGAGCTTCAAATTATGACATTAACTGGACATTTTCGTCAGGTGAGACCCTTCATTTCTGTGACAAAATCATACATAATCTGCTTTGATGAATCCCTCGTTAGCCTCGTGAATGAAAACAGAAGAAGGAAACTGCAGGTAAAGAGTCTGATTCTTAAAGCTGTTTCATCTTCTCAGTCTGCAGGTTCAGCGGAGGAAGATGAGGATGAAGAGGTCTCCTCTCCTCCTCCTTCTCCTCCTCCTCCTGCAGGTCAACAGTAATTACAGATCTTGTTGGGATCATGAAATATTCATTTTTGTTTGGCCTTTTTTGTTCCGCGGCGGCCGAGAGAGAAAAGACTCGGAGTCATTTATCCTCAGGTGGTTTGCAGCGAGGTTGTGTGGGAGGCGTCGGAGTGGAGAGGAAAACAACAGATATCTGCTGCACAGCTTTGCTTCAGGGTTTCTTGTCAGATTGTTTATTGTGTCATTTTTCTTCACTTTTAGCTCACAGCGTCTGTAAATACAATGTTTTCGTTCTTGTTTTTCTGCTTTGTGTCTGCTTGCGTTCAGGGACCCTCCCTGGCCGTCAGACCTGCTGGAGTTTTTGTATTTTTCCAGCTCCGATGAGGCGTCAGCAGAGCTGGATGGAGACGGACGAGTTGCTGAGTGCGGACGATTCGCCGACAGCAGTGAGACCGAGAAACTCTGCAGCAGATCCATCTCTGACAAACGTACTGTAACGCACATCTGTTTCTCCCACACGATACGCTGGTTGTGTCATTCTGGGACTGCAGTTCATCCTCAGGACGTTTGGTTCAACTCATTAAGGAGAAATGAAGCTGATCAGATAAAAAAAAAACTGAGATGCGAAACACAATAAAAAAAAAAAACCTGCTGAAAACAAAGAGGAAAAGTAAATTACAGCCAACAATGAAGACAAGGAAACAGCAGAGGCAATTCAGAGGGTTTTACTCAAACCATAGCGCCCCATTACAAGCTGTTTAAAATGCAAAGGACCCTGTTACACTGCAAGACAGCAGACTGAGGTCCCTCTGGAGCTAAGCTATCGAGCTAGCTACATAACTATCTATCTGGCGTCGTCCTCTGTGGTTTATTGTCGGCAGAGAGCGGCTGTAAAATCTGCCCTTTGTGTTTGTGGATTAACTGTGAGTGAGACAGGTTTATAGAGGAGTCACGCTGTCTGTCGGACGACAGCAGCTCTGCATTTGTGTATTATTTTTCCTACCGTGTTGACAGAAAAGAGATTATTTCGCATGTTTTAATGTAAACTGTGGATTCTGTTTATTTGGGGGAAATTCAGAGCGTTTCTTTTTGGTCTTCGTGGTCTCTCGTTCCCCTTCAGCTCCATCGCAGTGGTGGACTATCAGCAGTGATTTACTGTCTGTCTGCAGCAGCTCCGTTACTGTACTGACACCTCGGAGATTTACAGGTTATGGAAATTAAACTGAACCCTGCTGTTGATTTAAAAAAAAAAAAAAAACGCACAAACAAAAGATGGGCCATTGAGCCACTGGGCAATTGGACTGTCGCAGCATTGGATCATTGGGCCATCGGACTATCAGGCCAACAGACTATTGAGTCAACCGACTATCGGGCCATCAGCCAATCAGCTATTGAGCCATCGGTTAATTCAGACCCTGCACATCAAACTTTCATAATGTCCAACAGGGACTTCTTGACTTGTGTGTTCAGACTGAATTCTGTTCATTTAGATTTTCTTCGACGCCTTTGTTCTCTCGTCCCGTTAGCTTCATTACAACCCTCTCCCTCTCTCTCGGACTCTCCCTGTCTTTCTGTCAGTCGCTCGCCCCGCAGTCTTTTTTTTATTTTACGGTTTGACCTCGTGGTCTCCGGTCCCCTCGGCTTCATCGCAATATTGAATTATCAATAAAATTTACCATCTCTCTCCAACAGCTCCATTACTATATTGACACCTGGGTGGAATTTACACACATAAACACGGTGAGGTCATCCAGTAAAATCTCCTTCATTATCCCTCTGACCCCCCCGCCCTCTCCCCACACACACACACACACACACACACACACACACTTCCATACTTCAGGAACAAGGGGCAGTACCAATGTGTATATGTAACAGTATTAACATAGGGGCCAACCAGATGTGATTTTATCCTCCTACAACAGCCCTGCAGAGACACCCCAACCCCCACCCCCCACCACGAACTCCCTCTCTAGTATAAATCTACCACTTATACATTGCATAATGATCGCACATACACACCCTGCGGCAGTGAGGTCAGAGGTCACAGTGATGTCATCAGTAACTTGCTGCATTGCAAGATAACGAACATAAATATGAACATACAGAGTCTGACGCTCTGTGTGTGTGTGTGTGTGTGTGTGTGTGTGTGTGTGTGTGTGCGTGTGTGTGTGTGTGTGTGTGTGTGTGTGTGTGTGTGTGTGTGCGTGTGTGTGTGCGTGTGCGTGTGTGTGTTTTTGTGTCATTGCCTGCAGTGACATTTAAACGCGTGTGCAAGGCTGCAGTGTTTAATAAAGCAGGATTAACACACACACACACACACACACACACACACACACACACACACACACACACACAATCGTGACCACAAAGCGTTTAATTAAAGCTGTTTTCACCTGAGGGTGAAACAAGTCAATTATTATTCAGCTTTAATCCACCAAGAAGCTGCAGAACAATAAGACAGACAGAAACAGACAGACAGACCCAATTATTACTGCGAAGGGAGACAGATAGACATACAGACAGGAGGACGCAGGTGGACAACATTTACGGCATATTTCTAAACACTACACAACGGTATTTGTCATCCGAGATGGTCCAACTTGTCCAGTTGGATGAACCTTTCCATACCTAAATCTCAACCAGGAAACACAAACGGAGCAACAAGAAACACGACTCGGCTACATCGTGGCTGCAAACATTATCGCTGCTAATGTTGGTGACTTAAAACGGGGGTTGTGTGTATCGTGTTCACAAGAAGAGTCCAAACGAATGTCGCCCTCTCGTGGTATTCAGAATATTTTTCACGAGTTGTGACAAGTTAGCTGACGTTTTCATAAATGGTTGGAGACATGACGTTGATTTTTTGTTTGTTTGATGGAAATATTCAAATTTTAGTAATTGGAGCGTTTTGATTATTCGGAGGAAGCTGCTGTTCCAACATCTTCTCCCTCTGTCATTATCCCATTTCCTGCATTACGTTACCCGCCCGCTGGTTTGCTAATCTGTTAGCTTCTTTGGCCTCTAGCCGCCGTCGATGTTGCTGTTGCCTAGCAATGGAATCAACCACTTGAACGGCAAGCATACCGTGCACATGACTTCCCATTTCGTAACAGCGAGCTCATGAGTTCCACTTGAAGGCAGCATCTCTCTGTTTTTGCTGTTTGAGGCTTTCCTACTGTAACATCTGCTAAACTCTTCACACACAGAAACACACACACACACACACACACACACACACACACACACACACACACACACACACACAGGCTTGGCTGTCGGCTGCTGGTGATTTAATAAAGCCATTTAATAGGAAACTTTGACGAGCTGTAGATTTACGGTGGGAAGATCCCGTCCGATTACCCAGAATGCACCAAGCTGAAGAGACATGAAAGGGGAGCTGAAAATATCCGTTAATGTGATAAAAACATGTGATGCCGGACAGGAATGACTCCAACTGAAATGTTGCTTTAACCTTTTGTGAGTCCGGCAGCTCAAAAACACAAACTGATCCAGTCTTACAGCTGACAGAAGAAGAGCAAGCAACGTGGCAGCTAGTTGGAGGATGAACAGGACCGTGGTGGCGCCGATCCAAACATTCTTCTGAGGCTGGACGTGACGAGGCGGCCACAGATTTCAGACCTGATCAATGGATCAGATCTGCGTTCAGCTGTTTGTCCTGCAACAGACAGAAAACATCCTGTGATGTCGTGTTAATCCACCACAGGGGAACAACAGTTATCATCGTCGTTGGTTATTTTCCTCCTTATTAACACTGAAAACCCCAAATATTCAGATTATTATAGACAACAGAAAAATTTGCAAGCATACATGTTTAAGCTGAAAATGACTTAAAAGATTCATCAAAGATCACTTCCTATCAGTTAATTAATGGATTAATGATCATTTCAGCTGCAGACTGCTGGTTTGTTTCCGTTGGGGGGGTCACTTCGGGCCCCGAGGCCCCTTCCGCAGGTTAATCCGGCCCTGTGTGTCGGTGTGATGAGGCGTTATCTCTCTTTGTTCTGTCGTTTATCTGCAGCTCATCTCTGGCTCACTGCAGGCCTCTGCTTCGGTGCTTCGACGTGTCCGAACAGCTCGCTGTCATCCGGCAGCATCACACGATGGAGGCTCCCAATTCACTGATCCAACGGACCACAGGTGTGTATCTGCAGGTATTCAGTGCACCAAAACCCTAAGAAATACCACAGAAATGTGTATATTAGTGTCACTTGCACCAAGCAACAGAAGTATATTGTAAAAGTCTGATAAGCGCCAGGAAAAAAACTCCTAAGGACGAATATCCCTTCACTGGGTTTCATAAATTTAGTTTAAAAATGTTTGCAGCTGTTTGGTTAGACAACTCAAGTCCTCTGTTATTGATTAGACGGACTGGCTACAGTAGCTGTGCAAACCAAAACCACGTTCGCAAGGGCTACCTCTGATATAGGTTTTGCTGTATTGACAAGAATATATGAAATTACAATCAGACATTTTAAAAACCCACAAAACCATCAACAGAAAAGGCGATGGCAGCTTCATGTTAAAAGATAAATATGTGCATTTACTACTGTGTTAAATCTGGAGTACCTCAGGGCTCAATTTTAGGTCCCTTATTATTTCTAATTCACACTAATGATCAACCTGATATTTGACAGTGAATATTTAATTTGCAGACGATACTTTAATATCTCTTATTATGGCAGAAACAATAATGTCATTCAGGGCTGAAACAATTTGAAAACCAGAAAAAGAAATATGCAACTATTTTTGATTATTGAATAATTGTTTGTTTCATTTTGATGCAAATCTTTTCCCAGATGTCACACGGCTCCTTCTGGAGTCGCTAAAGGTTTTATTCTACTTCTAAAGCAACTGCAGTCTTTTCTTTAACAGACAAAACAACAAGTCTGTAACCTAAATCACACCATAACACCCACCACCGACCCCCCTCCACACACCCCGTACCACAGTACACGGTCACTGTAGTATTTATTTTTGTTGATCTAATTTAAGGATTTGTTGCAGTACTAAGAAAATATGAAATTAGAATAACACGTTTCAAAAACATGAAACCAACAACAGAACGGATGAGAGCAGCTTTGTATTCTTTGATATTAGTTGCATTTGTTTATGCTGCATCGTAACCAAAATTTTCTCCCCCAACCCCTCCAAGTACCACTGTACAGGGTCACTGTAGTCTCTCTTTTGTTGCCCCCCCTCTCTCGCCCCTCCCTGCTGTCGTCTGTTTGGGGTCCCTGGTCTCCTGTTGAAGTGGTTTTGTGTCGAGGTCAGCAGCTCAGCTGGGATTATCCCAGTCTGCAGGCGGCTCAGATACTGGTCACACTGTAAACACACACACACACACACACACACACACACACACACACACACACACACACACACACACACACACACACACACACACACACACACACACACACACACACACACGCACACACACATTAGTCAATCTGTCTTTGTGAGGACTCCCTTTGGCACAGTGCATTCCTAGGTCCCTAACCCGAACATAAACCTGAACCCTGTCCCCTGTCCCCACATCTGAACCCTCAAGCATCCCTTTGGAGTTGGGAGGACAAGGAAAAAAAGGTCCTCACAGTGCAGACATGTCCCCACATACAAAGAAAGACATAAACACACACACACACACACACACACACACACACACACACACACACACACACAGAGCCCCGATGGATCGATTAGGGACGTTCAAACGTATTCTTGAAATTTTTTTAATAATCACCACTTAATTTTTTTTTTTTTTTTTTACATTCTCCCTTAATATTTAAAAACAATAAACTAACATAACAATTAAATTAAATAAAAATGAAAGTACTTTTTTTTTTTTTTTTCTCAAAAACTAGCTCCATAAAAAACTAAATTCAGTTTAAGAACTGAATATTTAATTTGATTTCAAATTACTACAATTCATTACAATTTCATTTTTTTCTAATTTATCATATCTTTAATAAAACACTTCAACAACATAGTTATGATTAAATCATAAGAGTATATAAGTATATAAGTAGGCCTGTAAATGTGTAAAGGAAACCAAAAGGGAAAACTGGGTGTTGAGGGGTTAAATCTGACCTATGAGAACAATATTACAGTGTGAGTTCCCTGACTCTTCAGCTGCTGAAACATAAAATTTAAGTCAGCAGCAGTTTTTTTCTTTTATTATGAAAAACAAAACAGGAAGTGTAATGTTCTCCGTCTGCAGCTCCACAGCGCCCCCTGCTGTCGTCAGGTGTTAAACCCTTCAGCTCTTGTGATGAAGCTCTGCTGCCTCCTGCTGCTTCATCACGGCCGTAACAACTCCTGCCGTAAAAAAAAAAAAAAAAAAAAAAAAATTACGTAAAACAAACAGGGAGATTATTTGGTCAATAAAATGACATAGGGTTCATAATAACAACAACAAAATCAATGTTTCTTGAAAAATTTTAAGGAAATACTGACATGATTAAAAATTAAGAGACACAGAAGCAAAGCGAAAGGGAAACAAAAAAACACTGTCCTCTACAACCAGAGACAGGAACTACAGAAACACTGCACTCTACAGGCACAGACAGGAACTAGAGAAACCTTCTGTTTTTGTAAAACTATTAAATAGAAGCTAAAGTATTAATGTCATTTGGTGGTAATATGAAAGTAACAATCTATGTATCAGTGCTCCGTAAGTACACTGTAATTATTAATGGTATTGATAAAATGTGCCTAATATTTACATGCTGACACGTCATCATAATATTTGTGTGACTCGACCACACCCAGTCTGCATTCCCTCTCAGGTTTGTGTGACTCAGTGTTTGGCTCTGAACCAAAAATATTCAATTTTCTATTTACTGCGTTTGTTTTTTTGTTTTTTCCCATCAAAGCATCTGACCGTAATGCCACGTAAATCTGTAACAAACCCATTCACACTTCAAGACAATTTTTTTTGGGGGGGGTATTTTACAAACCAAAACATTTTATTTTTTTAGATAAAAATGATTGTAAACAAATAAAAGTAGAAAAAAAAGTGAAAAAGAAAAGACTAAAGACAGAAATTAACATTAATCGTTAAAAAAAATACATAAATAAAAGATAGAAAGAACGGAGACCACACGAAACATGACACGAGACATGTGACACGACGAGCACAACAACATCTGATATCTGTGAATGTTACTGTTGGGAAACACATGACTGACTCAAAGCCTCTTTCTTTAACTCTGAGTGTTGAATGTGGGTCTCAAATCTCTGCTCGTTGGTTTCCACGGCAACGCATTATAACAGAGTCAAGTTCAGATCCCGGAGAATTAAACTCAAAAACTCATCAAAGAAAAACACCCAGTGAAAGAGAGAGAGAGTGTGTGTGTGTGTGTGTGTGTGTGTGTGTGTGTGTGTGTGTGTGTGTGTGTGTGTGTGTGTGTGTGTGTGTGTGTGTGTGTGTGTGTGTGTGTGTGTGTGTGTGTGTGTGTGTGTGTGTGTGGGAGTGTGGGTGTGGTCTGGATATGTGATCAGGGTGAGGCTGAGGAACTTGCATACTGCCTCAGTTCCTGTGTGTGGCTCTCAGGTGAACTCAGGTACGTTTCTTCACTGTTCTTCTTCTTCTGCTTCTTCTCAGATTTGACGCTCAGCGCTGCTCAGACTTTATTTGAACAGAAAACTAAAGAGCTTCTTTTCCTCTGAGTCAGACGCTGACATGTAAACCAGGAAAAGAAACAGGAAGCTGATGTAAAATCTGAAACAGTTTTCTGTTGTAATTCAGTTTGTGATGCAGAAGAAACTCAGACGAGAATCTTCTTTTGGTTTTTCCATGTTGGTTTTTCAGCACAGTTTGACTATGAATTCTCTCATTTAAATTTCATTCACACTGAGAGCTCACAGAGGAGCAGACTTCCTCTTTCACCAGAGACTGGAGGCTGAGCGTATTTGTGTGTTTAGTGTGAGAAAGTTAACTCCACCCAGCGCGGACAGAAAGCCACAAAAAAAGACATCCAGGGAACATTGAGGGCAAAAATCACATCAACATGTCTTCTGACTTGAACAACTGCACATGTTGTTTGTCTCGACTCTCCAACAGGACACACAACAGCAACATAACTCAGACATTTTCATTTCTGTTTGGAAACTAAACCAACCTGGTTAACTTCCAGAAAACACTCTGGTTTGTGTTGAGCAGAGCAGCAGTAGTTGGTGGAATTCAGCTGATAGATGGTTTTGTTTATTTTATTCACAAATAAACATTTAATTCAAGATAGATTTATCATCTTTGATGATGATCAGTCATCAGTTTTTCCTTCTCCTGTCTTGACCCGCCCCTTCACACCCTTTTTCTTCTTCTGCTGCTTTAAAGTGTGCCTTCCTGTCTGTGTTTCAGGTCACAGCGAAGCAGCATGGATGTAAGTGGACTTCTTCTTACACTTCATGTTTTTTTTGCTGTGTTGTTATCGTCTGATGTCAAACTGCATTTTGTAATTTAACAAAAAGAAAGAAATCCGTCTGACAGAAAGTGGGATATCCAGAATATCTGTTTGTGATTCAGGTGGTGACAATGACACAATGACACTGCCTTTGTGTGTGTGTGTGTGTGTGTGTGTGTGTGTGTGTGTGTGTGTGTGTGTGTGTGTGTGTGTGTGTGTGTGTGTGTGTGTGTGTGTGTGTGTGTGTGTGTGTGTGTAAACAGGGTGTTATTTGTTCTTTTGTAAAAACCAACCACTTCATACATACAGCACATTCCAGAGTAGTCTGTCACTGAACACACCCTCAGTCTGCACACCCCCCGAACACACACCTGAACTGCACACACACAGACACAATGAACCACGATGTGTTTACAGGCACTCAGTATCACTGGCCGAATTAACCAACCATGGACACTGGAATTTCCCGCTGTTATTACAAACAGTGAATTCAGCTGTCCCGCTTTTATTACAGAGCTGTCAGCCGGTTCAGTTTTGTTCAGGTTTTCATTCACAGCAGCACCTGGTGGACGTCAGAGGAACTGTAGCCAATGAGGCTTCTGGAGTCTAGAGTTTGTTCACTTCTCTCTGTCTTTCTGTCTGTCTGTCCGTCCGCCCATCTGTCCGTCTGTCTGTCTGCCTGCCTGCCTTTCTGACTCTCTGTCTCTGGCTGTCTGCCTCTCTCTGCAGCTCTCTGACGCTCTGGGTGATTGGCCAGGTTCCAACAACCAGTCAGGAGGTCAGCCCACAAATCCTACCTGGCCAGGTACAACCATAAGATCCTTCTTCTAAGTTATTTTTTTATTTATTTACTGATGCTATGTATGTGTGTGTGTGGGATTTTTGATCTATTGAAAGATTTTATTGAAATTTTAAAAACCTGCATTAAAATTGAAGCTGTTTGTGGCTCCATATATGTTGACTCACTCAAAAACAAAACCTGAACCTGAGGGGCACGAATTCACTTCTGGATGTGAAAATGACTGTAAAGAAATCACACTTTTATGTCCATCCTGAGCATCCAGACCTCTATCTGTGCTGTCATGATTCTATTAATTTGCCCACCAGGGGTCGCCAAAATCAGACTTTTGAAATCCTACTTTAATAAAACAGATCCAGAATGAAGCACATCGAATAAAATGGGGATCAATTAAATGTGATTTGAATGGAATAAAACCTTCAGGTCAACCTGGGTCCAACCCCACCTGGCCCGGAGGCCAACCTGGGTCCAACCCCACCTGGCCCGGAGGCCAACCTGGGTCCAACCCCACCTGGCCCGGAGGTCAACCTGGGTCCAACCCCACCTGGCCCGCAGGTCAACCTGGGTCCAACCCCACTTGGCCCGCAGGTCAACCTGGGTCCAACCCCACCTGGCCCGCAGGTCAACCTGGGCCCAACCCCACCTGGCCTGGAAATACGTCCGGAGGAGGCACATGGTCTGGAGGAAACCCTTCCCAACCTTCCGCACCTGGAGGATGGCCCAGTCCTTCACCTGGACCTGGACCTCAACATGGACCTGGATCTGCATCCTTAGTGAGACAAACAGACACAGACAGAGAGACAGAGAGACAGAGGGGCAGATGTGGTAAACAGCTGTGTGCTTGTTTTCTTGTTTACAGGCGGTTCCCTACAACCACAATCTGCCCAGTGGAGTTCATGACAAACTGCTCATCACCATCATCGGAACCATCAAACCCAATGCTCAAAAGTCAGTATGAACACTTTAGTGACATCACACTAGATGAGTTGAGTTGCCACTGACATGTTTAGGAAATAAACGGATCAAATGAAAAACTCTTTAAATGAAAAATCAGATTAATGACTTTAAAATAACGAGATACAGTTTCGCACACAACAACAGGTCAATTTTTACACTTTGTTCAGCAGCCATAAATTGTGAACAACATGTTTGTATGAGGCACGATCAGGAAGTTCAGATACTGTTCCTGTTGAACCCAACCGCCATCGCGCCACAGTTTAGTTGTTTGGATTGAATGTTTTTCCTCCATGTCAGAACGTCACAGTAGAACTCGGTGTGGAAAGCGCCTTCTTCGGTCCTGGACAGTAACGTTCTGCAACATTTGAATGCCACTCAAAACCCATCGCCCGGCTTATTGCTTTCATTGCTGTTGTCTTTCTGAGGCATTTCAAGGGTCACTCACTGACAATTTTCAGAGTTTAACACAAAATTTGATGTGTGTTCTCTGCTCAAGTTTCAGGTCCATGGTCACAAATGTTCACGTACCAGTGGTAAAAAAAAAAAACATCTGTAACTCAGTTGCTGATGTTGATTCAGAGATTTAACTTGGAATATTTACTCATGAAGGTTATGCCTTCTTCCAGCTCTGTGCACATTCCTGTTGCTTCGCTCAGATTTTGTACAACAGGAACAGTCTCTGAACTTATTGATCACACCTTGTTTGCTTTAAAAATAAAAAGAAGCCTGTAATGGATCTGGGACTGATCAGTGGTTTCTGTTATTCATCAGGATCACGGTGGATATGGGCACCTCCCACGACCTGGCCTTCCACTTCAACCCTCGCTTCAACGAGGACGGCCGGAAGGTGATCGTCAGGAACAGCCGCGTTGGCGATAAGTGGGGCAAAGAGGAGCGAGAGCTGAGTACCTTCCCCTTTCACCAGGGTCAGCAGTTCGAGGTCAGAGACTCAGTTTGTAGTTAGAAAAATATGTGTAAATACAGCCCTTTAATGCAGCATGACGTGGAGTTAAAGGAGCAGTCTGTGAAAATATGTGGTTTTGCTGTTGCAGATGAAGATTATGTGCACCAACAGAGAGTTTAAGGTGGCAGTCAACAACTCTCACCTGCTGGAGTTCAAACACCGGATCACCAACCTGCAATCCATCAACAAACTTATGATCCACTATGACCTCACTCTGTCCCGGGTCCACATGGAGAAATTGCCCTGAGATGGTTCTCTGTCCGAACTCGACATCTGCTGGAGGACTACAGGAGATTTGTTGGGGATCCACCTGAGATCTACCTGGGACCCACTGGGAATCTACTGGGAATCAATCAAAGATTTAGTGAAAATCTATCATAGATCTGTTTGGATCTACTAAGGTTCCTGTGTGAATCCACCACAGGGAACCTACTGGGGCTATATTGTCAATCTTTACGGGATTTATCAATGATCTAGTGGGCATCCTCAGTGGTTTAACAGTAGATTCTCAGTTGATCCACATTAGATCCTCTCTATCGCTACCAAATCATCATCATCACGTTTAAAATAGATTTAGAGAGCATTGTTAGTGGATCGGTAGTAGATTCTCCTCGTAGATCTATAGGAGCTCTATCACTGATCCAGTGAAAATCATCAGTATACGATCGCGGATGATCACCAATAGATCTACAGGACATCTTCATGTATCAGTTTTCTTCCACATACCTGTACTCAAGTGATTCATATAAATAAAGGGTTAATCTTTACCAGAAGTTGTGTCTGTTTGTATATCTACAGTAGGACAGGGCCAAACCCTGAGATCTACCTGTGGACCACTGACCTCTGTCTGCTGCTGATAACATCAGATGTCATCATTCTTATGCCTAATAAACAACAACTTTTCACACTCCTTCAGAACATTATTTTTTTCCAAACAATAATTAAATCATTCTAAACGGGATCATATTATATGATTAAATGTGTTACTGTTCACAGCCATGAGATGGCAATACTCAAACACCTCCCGATTCCTCTTCCTCGGGTTTATCTTTTCTCAGGGAGAAGAGGAGGTGGAAGAAAAATAAACTCACAAGAGTGAATTTACAATTTAATTTGTATTCTGAATTAATCTGTAAATTAAAATGTAACAAAAAAGATCATAAATCGGGGGTAACGTCAGATTTAATATATTTTTTGGGGACAAAAAAAAAAAGACAAAAAAGGAAGATTAATTTTAATGAGCTTGAAATAAAAGTAATAAAATAAAGAGTCTTTTCAAAAATTTAGTTTTTCATATACCCAACGTTTTCATTACATTTCTATTTTTTATATTTGAAGGCACGTGCTGTTTAACAAACATTTATTTGGCATAACAAACTTTGTTTATGGTACATGTACAATACCAACAACACAGTGATGTAAAATTTGAGGAAGAATTAAACGCAAGATATTTAGGACATTTTTGAAAATACATGTTAATTCTGGCAGTTTTAACTCCTACTATAAAAGTAAATTACTTCAATCTAATTTTTCAATTTGATTTCAATCGTGGATACAAATTGGATCTTTGGTTTTGGTCCCAAAAAACGAGTCCGAGTCTTCTTCTCTTGATGTCAATATAAGTGCTGTTGACAATTGACGATCTGTCCTCCTCCACCTTGCTACGTCACGACGCACAGCCGCAGGTTGACGTCAGTAGTTGTTCGCTCGGAGGAGCGGACGGCGGTGCTCCGTTCACACCGACATTAAACGGGTTGAAAGTGAATTTACCGAACAGCCAACGGAGGGACCTGGAAGCCGCGGGGCTGCAGACCCGCGAGGAAAACCGGGAAAGGGGAGTCCACCCGCGGCTATTGCTGCCAGAACTTTATTCCCCTCAAGCGGACGCGGACGGTGATATTTCCTGCTTCAGGTTAGTTCGACCCTCGGCCTCTTCGCTCGGCCTCACGGTTCCGTCAGTCCGGAGCTTTCGCCGCAGAACCTTTGTCTTTCTGTGGAAAAGCATAAACTTTTGTTTTTAAAGTAGTTTTAACTTTTTCTGAAACCACATTTTCCCTCTGTGCTCTGCTCTTTGGCAGTTAGCCGTGGAGGCTAGTCAGTTAGCCAGGTGTTCAATGGCTTCTAACGGTTGCAGCTAGTAGCATGCTAGTTAGCATTACTGCTAGCGAAGTTAGTTTGTTTGTCGTTGTGTTTTGTTGTTGACTTTTGTTGTCGCTCGTTAAGTGTAAATAGACCGTGGGGTTGCCCGGAGACCGCTCCCTGTTAAGTGTTAGCCATTTGCACGAAAGCCCAACTGATAGTGAAGTTTGGGGGCGATACCTACATCAAGGTATTCGATAGTCATTATATATATATATATATACAGTGTATATAAACACTCTTTTTTTGTGTGTGTGCAACAATCCTTCAAATGTATGACTAAAGAGGAGGGGGAAAAAAGTCTGAATTTGGATCATTATAACTAGCAGGTCAAATAAACACAAATAGAACATGTTCAAATCTAGTGATTTGTATTGGTTAGGCTCAAGTTAGCAGGGTGGAGGTGATGCAGAGGCCTCGGACGGCGTTCAAGTTTAGACCAGCTGTTTGGAGCCTCGCATAGCTGCGAGCTGTTCGTTTCAGACTGCAGACTCAGCAGCTGTCTGTCAGGAAAAACTATGGGCCTGAATCTGTCAGCATAAAGCCCACCATACTGTTGGATAGTAGCCATCTGTATTTTTAAATCTGTGTGTGTGCTTCAGTAAAATAACCAATCGAAGCTGGCAGATGATGCATTCAAATTGTCTGTAATTTCTGCTAAGTGCAGAATGGCAGTGTGCAGCTCGAGACAACAATACACTGTCAAAATGTACAGATTTACACAAGTAACTGTACTAACATGTAAGTGTACTCATTGAAGTACACAAATACAGATTTCCTCTGTATCTAGCGATCACTTTAAAAAAAAAAAAAAAAATTGGAATGAGGTTGCTGTTTTCCCAGCGTGCCTCATAGTTGAGGTAGTGGAGGGTGTGGTTGTCTGGCTGAACAGGCCGAAACAAGACTGTTTTACAGGGGACCTAAAATGTGCCTATGTTCTGTCCAGTCTCATGTCTCACACAGTTGGGTCCTGCAGAGCTTCCGCCTCTCTGCTGGGAAGCAGTGTTGCGACAGTAAGCACAGAAATGTGAGCAGCAGAGGTGCAGACATCCTGCGTCTCCCACGATACGCCAGGATAGTGTTTTTGTCCGGAGAAGACAGACCTTCAGTGCTGATTTCAACCCAGTTCTCCTCATTGACGTTTTACTCTTATATCTTTTAATTCTGCTGGTACAAACACACACTGAGAGGTCCTCTGCCTTATATAGACAGAGTGGACAGAACGGGCAGCTGATTGGCTCGTGGACACTGGGTGGAAGCAGAGCTCAGTCTGACAGCAGCTGAGTGTCTCTTAATAGAAGCAGCTTCATGGACCGCTTGCTGCGCAACGCACTCGCATTGTACTGAATTTGCCTCAATATCAGAAGGCCTCAAATATCAGATGACGCCTTTTCCAAAGTCTTGTGTTCAATTTTTTAAAATAGGGACATTTCACACCACTGCTGGCATGTGAATAGATACTTGTGTAAAACATATTTTTTAATGATTTCAGGCCCTTGACTTGTTGAAAAATACTTACTACGATAAGAACTGTTTGGTATGTTGTGTTGTTCAATGTACATTTCACCCACTGATTTATACAGAATATTTGTATAAAATGTACCAATATTTGAATGGAGTTTGGTTTGGGTTCATATTGCCTCAAAAATATATCAGTTTGAACTTTAGTGTTTATTTGCATGCGAACTGATCTTAAATTAGCAAATATTTGAATGGAGTTTTGTCATCTAGATAGCGAACGTATGGAAATACTTGTCTGTGACAGGACAGCAGTTGTTATAAAGCTGCGTGTTGAAACACGTCCAGGTTACGACATGTTGCTGGTTTATGGATGAGAAGTTCCCTTCCCGGTTGTAAAGCGCTGTGAGTGGTTTTAATGGTTGGTGGTTTGTGTGATTGTAGCCCTGGATCGGTCATTCAGGACTTTTTAGAATTGGGCCAAAGTGTTGACAGAAATGTCCTAGAATAAGTTGACTTATTGAAAAAGTGCAGGAATCTTGTAGATTTCTTCAGAGAAAATGGTGAAATGTACTGTTTGACTCGTGAGCAGGTCATTTTGTGTGATTGTCTTCTTATGATGCTTCATGACATTTTATTCCACCTTCTTTTATTTCTAAGGAAACCTCCACAGAGACACATCAGCCTTAAGTCATGGAAAATGTCCTGAAAAACACCTGGAAACCTGGACTGTTGTTTTTCTAAGAGTGTGTGTAAACATGTTAATTTTGTGTGTGTGTATGTTCCTGCAGGGTGCGTGTGTGTGGTTGCACGTGTTTATGTCCTGATTGTGGAGAAGTCGGACGAGAGGCGGCGTCAGCTTCAGTTTCATGTCTGGGAGGAGCCGCAGTGAGCGTCAGAGAAATGTGAAGCGGGAGGATCAGAGGAGCTGTCACTCAAACCAGGACCCCGTCCCCCCGCACCATCACCAACCAATCAGCACGCAGTCTGGAGGTAAACATGCTCACTGTGTGAAGCGTGTTAGAAAATACCTGAGGATTAGACAAATACAAATCCCAGGGTGCACTTCAATGACAAACATGTAATCACACAGCTTCACATTCTGACTCTGCATCAGTTTGAGATCAGGAACCTCCGACTGTCCTCTTCCCTCCAGCAGCAGCAGCAGCAGCTGAGGCTCATGGGAGTTGTAGTTTTTAGACATAAAAACAAACTGTACAATATGAAAACATCCAGGAGAAAACAGCGCTGTCCTTTAACGCTGTCGTATGTGTGACCTCTGACCTCTGCGGTTTATATAACGGTGGTTCTGGCTCTGACTTCAGGTTGTGTAATCCTAATTGTTCCCAGTCGCAGTGACGACAACTCGCCTGCAGCTACTTCACAGCGTCCTCTGTGTTTTAAAAGTTACCCTGAAAGTTTCTGCAGCTGACAGAATGTTTCTGGACGTCGCTGCTTCACTTTGGAAATCTTAAATTCAGTTTTCTCAGAGCACATTGGAACGTCTCTTTTTTTTTATTTTTTCCCCCCTTCTCCGTGTTTGACAGCTGTACGTAGATATGAACTTGAGGTGGCACTGAGAAGGCTGTGAAACATCTGTCCAACACACAGCGACAAAAAGGCTTCACGTCTCCAGTAATTTTAACCGTAAAGTTCAGACTCGGAGGTTCATGAGGGAAAACCAATCGGTGTAGGATTGTGTAACTTTAATGATTCCCTTTTCATACAAACACACTTATTTCATTGCGTTACATCATCACTGATGTCATGCTGCAAACTAGAAACATTCGAGCAGAACACGACTCGTGTTATATAACATACTGTTGTTTGAAAAAACTACTAAATTCAAAACCCGGTATCGTTGTGTTTCCATACTCTTTTTATGAGTGATTCAAACTTTAATAAGTCGACATTTGATTTTTTTTTTTTTTTTTAGAGTGAACCAAATTACAGGTAAATCCTTTGTCCTCTCCTCTCCTCATATGCTACCGCAGCTCATTTTTACTTCTCTTCTGGTTCTTTTTCTTACCTTAATTTCTTGTTATTGGTCAGAAAGTTCTGAACCATCAAAACAGTGTTTTCACGCCGCAAATACAGAAAACCGTGATTCAGTTTGAGCCGAACCGAGAACGGCTCTTTTGGTCGGACAAAAAAATTGTATACGTTCAAGTTTATTACAGACCAACAATCATTTGTACCTTTCAACCACTATTACCTGTTGTAATATGCCCATTTCATTTTTTTCATTAAAAAAAAAAAAGGAAACTTCTACGCTTCACATAAGCTTCACCAAGTCCTCTCTGATTGGATTGTGTGATGGATGAAGAAGAACCTAAGACCTTTCAATGTGAAATACCCTGAACGAGCAGCAGACTGAATGCAGTGAAACACGTGAGGACTTTTTTCTCCTCAGAGGTTCTTCTCCTCATCAGGGTGTGTTTGTGGGGTTGAATCCAGCAGGCCGCTGAGGTAATGCTGCTGTTAACGACTGAGCGCGCTTCACCGTTATGTCATCCTGTGGTTAGAACATTAGACATGTGTTTCTTGAAACATCTGCGCATGTGGCCAAAAAACAAACCAAGGAAAGCAGGTGAGGAAGGGGTAAACAAAGAACCGAGGTGAGGAAGGGGTAAACAAAGAACCGAGGAGAGGAAGGAAGCGTCTTTTCTAAGTTTCTGAAGTGAGAAAGTGACTCCAGAATCAAAAATATTACTCAGAGCCTCACAGACCATCCAACAGGCACACCTTTATTCTGCCAAGTTTATTCTAACTATGTCTCCCCCCTCCCCTCCCTCTCAGGACCATCATGCATCTGAAGTCGTATCCGAAGGTTATGCGCTCGGAGTTGCGTTTGGATGCTGCTGGTGTGCAGATGTCATCCCAGCGGAGCAGTCTCTTTGTGAGCCAGCAGGGGGGGCTGCTGAGGACTTGCAGCAGTAACCATGGCAACATCAGCAGCCGCCTCCCATTCAGCGTCATCTCCACCAACACACTCCGCTGCACCAACGCGACATACAGCAGCAACAGCGTAACGTCGCTCCGGCTGAAGTTGCCGTCCAGCACCGCCGTGAAGCTCCTCCCTCCTCCAGGCTGGGAGAACAACACGCCCGAACTGAACCAGACCAACACAGAGGACACTGACAGTCCCCTGGACATCTGGACCGTCATCAAGACCGGACACGTCCGTGAGAAGATCGCCATCTTTGCTTCAGAGGTAGGGCGGAAAGACGGACCTGGAGGCGGCGAACGCACCTCAACCAGCAGCCCCGGCAGTTGTGACAGAGCGGCAGTGTGCACAAACCACACTTCCACAATGGTGCTGTCGCGGGCTGGGAAGGCGAAGGGCAGCTGGGAGGAAAACTGCAGCGCCAAACGGCGCCGAAGGTCTGGAAACAGCCAGAACCAGATCCTCCAGCCGGTCCAGAGAACCCGTGTTCTCGATGGACAGCAACAAAGCCTTAAACTGACGCCACCGCATTCAGACTCGCCTCAGCGGTCGGGCGTTGGCCCGTGTGAAGGGGAGGAAGTAACTGCGGAGGAGGAGCAGAAGGTGTCGGTGGTGGAGATGGTGGCGTTCCTGGAGCAGAGGGTGAGCGAGCAGCAACCAGACACCAAACCTGTGGTCTCACTCCAGAGGAGCTCCACCACCATCACGCTGTCAAGAGCTCCACCTCCTGAGGTCAAGGAGGGCTCGGAGGTCAGCGGGGAGGAGCCAGAAAGCATCAAGGTGTCAGACATGGTGGCCAAGCTGGAGTCCGAGTGTCTGAGGAGGAGGACGGAGGGAGATCTGTCGAGGAGCAACAGCCTGAGGAGGATGGTGGGACGAGTGCTGCTCACCGCTGGGGAACAGAGCTCCGACCCCTGCCAGCCTGCATCACCATCATCGCCAATGGCACCTTCATCTTCATCACTGTCTGGAGCTCAGTGTCAGAGCAGGGAACCAATCAGCTATCCAGAAACCGCCAGGATGGACACACCTGCCTCAGCTCTGACCACGCCCCAATCAGGCAAGTTGGTGGCCAAGTCTCAAGAGGCGGTCTGTGCCAGTGGTCTGGAGAGAGACAGTACTGTCATAGAGGCACAGATCGTAAACCTGCCCCCTCAGTCTGAGGAGGCGGAGCCTCTCCCTGGCTTGTTGTTTTTGTCTCCGTCTCCTGCTGAGACACTCCCCCTCACAGACTCAGAGCTCTGCCTTCCTTGCCACAGAACAACTTGTGACCTGGAGCCTGCCTCCTCTCAGCCCCGCCCCCCTCTCGTTAGCGACTCAGGCAGCCAATTAGAGAAGAAGAGAAGGAAGGCCGCCAGAGTCCAGGGTGAGGTTGTGGGTGTGACACCGTGCCCTACTGCAGTGCTTCTGAGCCGGCGTACATCAGCGTCGCAGGACTTCCTAGAGATGCGCATGCGACTGCAGCAGCTGCTGGAACCACAGCCGTACCTGGCTGGGCTGCCGGACGAGCTGCTGGTGAAGATCTTCCTGCTGCTGCCCACACAGAGCCTCGCCGCGCTCAAGTGCACCTGCAACTACTTCAAGTTTGTCATTGAACACTACGGCGTGCGGCCCGCTGACTCGCTCTGGGTGTCCGACCCTCGTTACCGCGACGACCCTTGCAAGCAGTGCAAGAAGCGGTACGGCCGCGGCGACGTGTCGCTGTGCCGCTGGCACCACAAGCCGTACTGCCAGGCGCTGCCGTATGGCCCCGGCTACTGGATGTGCTGCCATGGCGCCCACAAGGACGCACCCGGGTGCAACGTGGGTCTCCACGACAACCGCTGGGTGCAGGCATTCCACAGCATCAATGTGCCCATCTACAGGAGGAACCGTACCCATGACGTGTGTGTGTGCGTGTGCGTGTGCGTGTGTGTGTGCGTGTGTGTGTGTGAGAAACGGGGTCGGGCTTCAGCCGCTGTTTGTAAAGTTTGTGTGTGAATTCCCTACGGTAACAACCAGCCAGTCAAACGTCAGAGAGTTTGTGATGTGTGCATCTGTTACTAAGCAACATCTACGGCAGCATCATTCAGAAAGATTGTAAACTGCAGCGTCACATTTCAGCCCCAAGAGCTGCGATCTGTAATCTTGTTCAGACCTGCTGACGGACGACACGCCGTGTGTCTTGAATCAGCTCGACCAGACAGGAAGTGTGCGGCCTTTTTTATTTTAGTGCTGTTTATCAGCAGCCGTCGCATGATGTCATCGCCGCTGTGAACATTTCAGTCTACTTGCTTCAGTTCAGTTGTGAATCGGTTCTGACTGACGTTTTAAGGCTCGGTTTGAGCTTCCAAACAGCTGCTGCAGCCCACTGGTGCAAACATCAGCTGCTCCCATGATGCAGCAGCAGGTCAGATTTTCCTGTAAAAAACACTGAATTCACTTTATTAAAGCCAGAAAATAGATAGAATATATAGATATATCATCAGGTGAAGAGCCTCCAGATTTTAAAGGAAAAAAATGACTGAAATTATTCAACTATCTGAGCAGGATTTTCAGCAGCTCAGTTAGTTTTTTAGGAAAATCTGGACTTTCCTGCAGAGTGGCGCCCCCTGCTGCTCAGTCCATCGCCTCACAGCCTCCAGGTCTTCAATTTCCAGACAAACTTTGCAGCCACCGATTAATCGGTCGTTAATCTCTGATCAGTTTTGACTCGTTCCCTCAGCAGGTGTCAGGTCAGAGGGAGGAGGAGGAGGAGTCCCGGCCAGGACTCTTCTTCATCTCCTATGACTGTCAGAGTCGAAGATGAAAACTTTTTTAAAAACTGATTTGAGATCAGCTGACCGACAAGTCCTGATGTCCTGCAGGTTTACAGACAATATCAGTTGATATCGTTACGACAACAACCATTAACATCAGAACGTGAAATTAAATAATCAACTAGATCATTAAGGAACATGTTTCAAACAGGTTCCTCCTGTCGCCGTATCTGTTCAGTCATTGATTGATTGATTGATTGGACCACGTAATCTAAAACTTCCACTGCAGGAACTTTGGTCTATCAAGCTCCTGGGGGCCCCAAACACCCTCCATATAATGTATCGGTAATTTGATTAATCGCAAATCTCCTTTTAAAATATCATATTAGCTGTTTTATCAGAAAAACCTCAGGAGCTGTTGAATTTATCGATCACAGGACCAACATTAATCAATACATTTGCCAGTCGTTTTCTTTAATGATCCATTGGTTGTTTGGGGTTTAAAAAGGATTAAATATTTTTCTGACCAACAGTCAAAAACAGAAGCCTCAAGAAACTCACCTCTGACCTGACACAATCAACTTATTGATTAACCTGCTTGTCATGTCAGCTCAGAAGTGCTGAGTCAGCTGGCTGACGACTTTAAAAACAGCAGAGCTGTCCTTTTAATATCGAAGGCGATGATGTTGATAAAGCAGTCGACACTAAAACTTTTAACAGGCGTCATTCAGCTGATCAAACTGCTTGATCAAGCAACAACCAATTAATCCTTTATTTTGATTATCAATTCATCGGCAGGCTGTTATATGATTGATTAGTTTAATGTTTTGACTTTAAAACATTAAAAAATTGTAGAATATATATAATGCTTCATCAGCAGGTTCTCACAGTTTAGCGCCCAAATCAAAGCACGTTTGGTATTTTTTATTTAAAGAATCAATTATTACTGCTCAACTAATCGATACAGTTTAACAGCTGACGCAACAAAATATTGCTTTAAAAAGAACTGTAAAATGATGACAAAAACAATGCCACAGTAAGATTAAATAATTGTTTCAGGTAATGACTCTGAACCTAAAGGCTGTCAAGTGAGTGAGGGGGTGGAGCTTCAGTGGGGGCCATCTTTGTTTGGGGTTTCTGTGAATTAATTTCCTGTGCATCTTGTTTGTGTTTACATTCGAACGCGAATCCTGTGGAGTTTCCCGCCTGCAGGTTTAAGTTCTGTTTCTTTTGTAAAGTGTTGCGAGCTTCGATCAGCCGACTGATAATCAATCAGCTGTCTGATAATCACCTGATTTCTCGAAGGGAAAAGAGAAACGTGGCCTTGAGTCTCGGAGATGATGCAATATTAGAAACTGGACTGTAGAGATTATAAAAAAAAAAAAAAAGAATATCAGGGGAGAAAATATATATATATGAATTTAACAGCCTTCAAACTTCAGAGATTTTAGTTTTTTTTGTTTTTTTTAAAGGTTTGTTTCTTTCTGTCCGCCGACTGTTTTTCTCTGTTAAAATGTTTTTGCTTCAATAAAGTGCTTTCTTATTCACGCCTGTTTGCGTTAACAAATGACGAGACTATCGTTTCATTCCAGTGTCAAACTTTTGACTTCAGTTCTGCCTGATTTCGTTGTCAATAATGCGTCATGTTGCCAGAGTTCCTGGAAACTTTTAAAGATGTTTTTAAAATAATGGAAAACAACAAGAAGTCCTAAAAACCAAGAAACATTTAGCAGATCAACATGTTTAAAAGCAGAATAGTTTTCTGAATGTCTTTATTGTCCAGGTACTCAGACTGTTTTTTGTGATCCAGGTTATCAAAATGATTTTTAATTATTCTTTGATCGTTAATGAGACCTGGTTGTTGTTTTTTGTTGTTGACATCAAATATTTTATTTGCAGTGTTACAGTGGGGTAAAAAAGTATTTAGTCAGCCACCAATTGTGCAAGTTCTCCCACTTAAAAAGATGAGAGACGCCTGTAATTTTCATCATAGGTACACTTCAACTAAGAGAGAATGGGGGGAAAGAATCCAGGAAATCACATTGTAGGATTTTTAATGAATTAATTGGTAAATTCCTCTGTAAAATAAGTATTTGGTCACCTACAAACAAGCAAGATTTCTGGCTCTCACAGACCTGTAACTTCTTCTTTAAGAGGCTCCTCTGTCCTCCACTCGTTACCTGTATTAATGGCACCTGTTTGAACTTGTTATCAGTATAAAAGACACCTGTCCACAACCTCAGTCACACTTCAAACTCCACTATGGCCAAGACCAAAGAGCTGTCAAAGGACACCAGAAACAAAATTGTAGACCTGCACCAGGCTGGGAAGACTGAATCTGCAATAGGTAAGCAGCTTGGTGTGAAGAAATCAACTGTGGGAGCAATTATTAGAAAATGGAAGACATACAAGACCACTGATAATCTCCCTCGATCTGGGGCTCCACGCAAGATCTCACCCCGTGGGGCCAAAATGATCACAAGAACGGTGAACAAAAATCCCAGAACCACATGGGGGGACCTAGTGAATGACCTGCAGAGAGCTGGGACCAAAGTAACAAAGGCTACCATCAGTAACACACTACGCCGCCAGGGACTCAAATCCTGCAGTGCCAGACGTGTCCCCCTGCTTAAGCCAGTACATGTCCAGGCCCGTCTGAAGTTTGCTAGAGAGCATTTGGATGATCCAGAAGAGGATTGGGAGAATGTCATATGGTCAGATGAAACCAAAATATAACTTTTTGGTAAAAACTCAACTTGTGTTTGGAGGAGAAAGAATGCCGAGTTGCATCCAAAGAACACCATACCTACTGTGAAGCACGGGGGTTGAAACATCGTGCTTTGGGGCTGTTTTTCTGCAAGGGGACCAGGACGACTGATCAGTGTAAAGGAAAGAATGAATGGGGCCATGTATTGTGAGATTTTGAGTGAAAACCTCCTTCCATCAGCAAGGGCATTGAAGATGAAACGTGGCTGGGTCTTTCAGCATGACAAGGATCCCAAACACACCGCCCGGGCAACGAAGGAGTGGCTTCGTAAGAAGCATTTCAAGGTCCTGGAGTGGCCTAGCCAGTCTCCAGATCTCAACCCCATAGAAAATCTGTGGAGGGAGTTGAAAGTCTGTGTTGCCCAGCGACAGCCCCAAAACATCACTGCTCTAGAGGAGATCTGCATGGAGGAATGGTCCAAAATACCAGCAACAGTGTGTGAAAAGCTTGTGAAGACTTACAGAAAACGTTTGACCTCTGTCATTGCCAACACAGGGTATATAACAAAGTATTGAGATGAACTTTTGTTATTGACCAAATACTTATTTTCCACCATAATTTGCAAATATATTCTTTAAAAATCAGACAATGTGATTTTCAGGAATTGTTTTTCTCATTTTGTCTCATAGTTTAGGTATACCTATGATGAAAATTACAGGCCTCTCTCATCTTTTTAAGTGGGAGAACTTGCACAATTGGTGGCTGACTAAATACTTTTTTGCCCCACTGTATGTTTGTCAAGAAAATGTATTCAACTCTTTTGAACCTGTAGTTTTGAAAAAAGGAAAATAATCTTGATCAGTCATTTCCAGGACAGCTGAGCTGCTGATGAAGACTGTGAGACGTGGCTGAAAGCAGCAGGAAGAAGTACGTCAGTCTCGAACCAATAAATAACATCACTTTGTATGAAGTTAACAGGATACATTGTCAGTAGTTAAAAGTAAATCTTTATGTGACGTCACACAGCTGCTGCGATGTCACGTCGACGCTGTGGCCTCGGACAACGCCTCCAGCATCTGGAAGTAGTTGTACTTGATGTCGAACTCCATGTCGTACCAAAAATTCACTGCAGCAGAGAAAGAAAAATACTGATGTTATTATTATCACCATCACTACTGAATATTCAATTGATTCTTGTCTGTAAAAGGTCTGAAAATTTATAAAAATTTGTTTTTGATGTCTTTTTTTTTTTTTTTTTTTTTTTTGTCCCAACAACGGTTCAAAACCCAAAGATGTTGGGTTTAAAGTTACAGATGGTGTGGTGCGTTCAAGGGTCTGAACCTGCCGTTACAGGTGGTGTGGTGTGTTCAATGTTCTGAACCTGCTGTTACAGGTGGTGTGGTGTGTTCAAGGGTATAAACCTGCTGTTACAGGTGGTGTGTTCAAGGGTCTGAACATGCTGTTACAGGTGGTGTGGTGCGTTCAAGGGTCTGAACCTGCTGTTACAGGTGGTGTGGTGCGTTCAAGGGTCTAAACCTGCTGTTACAGGTGGTGTGTACCTGCGATACAGCCGTGCGACTGCTGGACGTGGTGGAACCATAGCGACGGCAGGTACAGCATCTCTCCGGCCTTCACGCTGCAGCGGATCGGCCGAGCCTGCCGGTACTGCGGGTACCGCTCCAGGTCTGGGTCCAGAGGATCTAGAGGGATCCAGGGGACCTGAGGGGGTGGGGTAAAGGAGTGGGGTTGTCAGGTAAGGCCTACAGGTTATTAAATAGAGTGCTGAGATAAACAATGACACCTGAACCCACCTTCACTCTGGGACTTTGATCGACGATCACAAACTCACCGTTGTCCTTCTGATGGTAAACAGCTGACTGGTACTCACCTGATAAAGAAGTTTACCATGGTTACTATGATTACCGGAGGTGGACGGTTACAACGGCAAATGCATGGTGGTTAGTTACTTGCTAATAGGAGGAGTAGTTGCTACGGTTAAAAGGTTAGCGAGAGGGATGGAAGATGGTCGCTATTGTTACCGTAGAGGATGAGGGGCGGTTTCTACAGTTACCGTAGGGGACAAAGGTTGGTTGCTAAGTTAGTGAGAAGGATGGAGAATGGTTGCTACGGTTACCATAGGGGATGAAGGGTCGGTCTGTGGGCGGCAGTAGGATGAAGTTTTTCTCTCCAGAAACAACACAGTACAGATTCTCATAATGATCTTTGTGCACTGAAACAAAAAACACAACATGTAACTTAACAGGGTGTGTATAGAACAAAAAAGTAAACAAAACTACAAATAATATGTTTTGAGTATTGAGCAGTGTCAAACAGGTGTGTGGCTGTCGTGTGGAGTGACACTCAGGCCGTACTGGAGGTGATGGCGTTCGACTCTCCAAGCCAGAAATTCACGGCATCAGGTAACTTTCCTGAAAGAAGAAAAACAAAAACCAATCTGGTGATGCACAAAGCTACTGTTGTCTTTAGTTCACCGAAACAAAACAAAAACACAAGATTGTACAAAAACTCACAAAATGAATAGTCACGCTAAAGTACAAACTCATAAAAACATTACTAAATGAAATAATGAACAATAATCTTAAAAGTGTAGAATATATTTCATTAATTTGATAATTTTAAGTACTTTATTTTACATTCAATGAACGGAGCTCCCCCAAAATATGAACACAGGTTTCAAATACACGTGTTATTGTGATGTTGTTGTTGTAGTTCCCCTCCGGACCGTCAACGGCAGCACTGAGCTCCAGAGCAGCCGCCATCTTGGATTCCGCAGAGGAGCGGTTTAGAAAACAGATTTGAGCCACGGTCCCCCGCTAAAAGTAAACTTTTATTCACTTTTCCGTTGCCCCACTTCCACCTGAACCCACCCGAACCACAATCGACAAGTCCAGCTTCAACTCGGCGGAGCTCTTCTGTCTTCAGCTGGCTCAAGGAGAGACGCTGTCAGCGTTTACCACCAAAGCTCCGCGCCAAGTGAAGGAGCTCTCCGGCAGCCGCAGAAGCGGCGGCGGTCTGGAGTTGGTCATGGAGCCCCGCTGCAGCCGCTGCGACGCCCCGATAGACAGACAGGCCAAAGGCTACAAAAGAAAGTCACTCTTATCGCTGACCGACCTGAGGAGCGCCCGGAAACTTTTCCCAGATCTGAACCCAACAAACGCCTTCCTGTGTTTCGCCTGCGTGCGTCTGGTTTATCAAAGAACCAAGAAATGCGGCAAAAAGCGGGTTTACGTGGACCCCCAGGCTCCCCGCCGCCCGGGTCCCTCCGCCCGTCCTATCCCTTCCGTCCCGGAGGAACCACCGCCCCCGAAGAAGCTCAAGCAGAGGCTTAAAACTGCTTCCAACGAACACGACTACGCCTCCCAGGACCCGGCACCCGCCCCCCGAGTGGACCCTCAGCCGTCACGGCGAGTCCGCCGCGGACCGATCCCGCTGATCTGCGGGTACCTGCAGAAAAGGAACCTGAACTCCGCCATGAACCACCTGCTGCAGGTGTCCGGATTCAAGGAAGCTCTGATCAAGACCTGCTCCAAAGTCATCTGCAAGGAGGTGAGGGAGGCTGCAACTGCACCTCAGACCGAGACCAGGGGAGTCGAAAACATTATTCAGTTCAGCTTCAAAGTTTGATGAAAAAATTAAATCAAAATTATGAAATGATGAATAAAGAAAAGTCAAACTTGTGAGTAGGGCTGACTGATACTTCAGTGATCAAAATACTTTTGCCCATTTGACCAAATCATTTTATTTGAACTACACTCAATCACATCCCAGGTCATCTCAGGGCACTTTACACAGTAACATCTAACCTAAAAAATATTGAATTATTAATTTTAAGAACAAACAATTGCAACAAAATAAGGGCTGTGTTTTTATGTCAGCATAAACATAAAAGTTTTCCTTCAAACACATTGTGTTGTTAAACATCTGATCTTGTTACCGTTTTGTCCAAATATTGTCATTACCACAATATGAACTTTATTTGAGCATATTAAAGAAATGATCCAAATACAATTATATGCTGTTATTTTGAACGAAGCGATAGGGAACAACCCCTAACCCCTTAAAAGTCTCATTTTTGATTCGCTGAATCAAAAATTATTGGTCATAATTTTGATGCACTTAGTTTTGTTTGTTTCAGCATTTCGTTGTCAAGAGCAGAAAATCTCAGCCGAGTCGTCTCCTTCAAAAACAGCTGCTGTTAATCTGACGATTGTTTCCGCAGCGCAAAGCGATGGTGAACGACCTGGACGGGCCGTACAGGAAGACCTTCAGCCCGGACAACCTGTCGGCCTTCAGCTGGGATAAGACTACTTCCTGGGCCGGGGAGAAGGCTCCTCTGACAGTGGCCTGCCTCCGGGCCATGTTTCCCCCCGCCAAGAGGATCCAGAAACAGACCGTCAACCACGGCCGCAGGACTAAATCACGGTGGGTCAAAACAACAGAAACACTTTTAGTTGATCTCCAACACGCATAAAAAAATAAAAAATAAAAAAAATCTGTTAAGATTTAAAAAGTCAAAATTTTGTTTCCTGCTGAAACTCTCATGATCACACGACCAGAACGGAGGAATGGATGGGCTGGGGTTGTTTTTAATGACGGACCTGCTCCGGGTCTCCTCACAGTGATGGATGCAGTTTAAATGTTGTTTGCAGGCAGCTGACGGAGCCGGAGGTGAAGCAGCTGCTGGACCGCAGGATCAGCGTCCTCCTCTCGGTGCCTCTGTACACCAGCTCGCTCCGGGCCTGCTTCCTGCAGACCGCCTTCAGCGTGGAGATGCTGCGCCACCGCTGCCCCGTCAAACTCTTCAACATCATGAACAGCCTCGGCCTCTCGCAGTGCAGGACCGCCGCCAGGGTCCACGCCAAGCGGCTCGGCGCCGAGCACCGGCGGCAGGTGCAGCAGTGGAGGGACGAGATCCAGGTGAGACCTACCACGGCTCGATGTGAAACCCGCATGGAGGTTTCAAGAGAGACGGCGGTCTGCGTCTGTGCGAGTCGTCCTGTGACGGGATCCCTCCTGTCGTCCACGCACGACACCGTCCTGCTGCAGAGCTGCAACCTTCGGTCGACTCGAAAAGTCAAAATTTGACTGAAAAAAAATATGACAATTTTAGGATTTAAGGGCCAAAATTTGGAGATTTCAAATTCACAAGTCCAATTTTTAAGATTAAAAGTACAAATTTTCAGAAAACAAAAACTTGTGGAAATGAAAAGGTTTTCATGTTTGATGTTAAACGACTAATAAAAAGGTCAATCAGCCAGTTGATTGATGAATTCATGTGTCAGATTTGAACTTTTATTCTTGATCTTTATCTTTGAAGGTTAACCAGGTTTAAAATGTTTTTTTTTATCTGATTTCTTTTGATCAAATTCCATTTTGGTGTCGACTGATTTCACTTTCATCGAAGTCTGAGGAGCCTGAAACTCTTTAACCGTCTTGAACAACACGCAGCTCAGCAGACGGTAAAAAAAAAAAAAAAAGACTTCTTCTTCCTCACTTTCAGACGACCAGGAGGACGCAGCTCTGCTGCGACGAGTCCAGGAAGGCGTCAGCGTTCAGCTTCAGCTGGGGAAAAGTTCGGGTAAGACACGTCGACGTGGTTTCCCGAAGAGACGAACTGTGCGGTAAAACTGCGTCTGCTGCAGGTGCCGTCGGTGTCCAGGTCCGACTCCGCCGATCGAGGCTACACCTTCGAGACGTGGGCGTTTCGCTTCGCTCACCGGGCTCGGGTGAACTTTCGTTACCTGCACGGAGCTCCGACGAAAGCGGCGGAAGTGTCTCCGTACAGCATCCTGCCAACCAAACAGGTTCCAGCTCCGTCAATCATCCGTCACCGCGTCGGATTTATTCTTTCAGTCATTCTCAAACACAAATACTGGAATCCAAATATTCTGGTTTTCTCTTTGCTCTCTCTCGCTCTCAATCAATTAATGGAAAAATCCAGAGAGGATTATAAATGATTCTGCCGCGACATGTTAGATTCTTGTATTTCCTTCGGTTTCTGACAGAATTAATCCTCAGACCCATTTTTCCTCAACAAACATCTTCCAGTTTTATCACTAGAGACTTCCTCTTCAACTTTTCCTTTCTCTTAGACGTACGAGTCGCTACGACAGCGAATGAAAACCATCGTGATGCGGATCATCGCCGACAACCTGCAGGCTCTGAAAGGACCGAGAGGACGAGTGGAGAGACACGTTCCTCACACCTACTCCAACCTGATGAAGGAGGCGAGCACCACTGTGAGTCCATACAATGGTTTTTCTTCTTTCTTTTTTAATTTTTTTTTAAATTTTACAGGAAATAAAGGACGTTTCTTTTTTCTTGTTGAACGTCTCTGATTCCTCCAATTGTTTTTCCCCTCACAGGTCAGTCTGGGTGCAGTGATACCAAACACCAGCAAAGAGTCCGTCAGCGCGGCGTACTGCCTCAAAGACTACATCCCGCTGGTTGCTGGGAAACCGCACCACGTCCTGTGCTGTGGCGACATCCTGACTTCGGACAAGACGGAAACAACAAAGAACCAGGGCAACCAAACTCCGAACCCAAACCCCGACCTGAAGTTCGACGGACTGATTGAGGCTCCGCAAGAGTTTCAGAAGGAATACCTGTTTCACGAGGTGAGACAAACGTTACCGCTCAGAAAGTCCGGTAGATGTTTCCCGGTAATAAACGCGTAAACGATCATAAACTCGTTGCAGGAGATGATAAAGATGCTTCTCAGTGAGAAGAGCGAGAACTCTCGAGCGTCTCTTCATCACATCAACTCCCTGTTTCACTTCAAGACCTTTAACAACACAGCCAAAGACTACTTCCTGAACATCTGGGACTTCATCACGGTGAGGCTCTGCGAGTGTAAACTGCAACCAGGTTCAGAGACGATCTGTCGGTCCAACACTTTGACTGTAGGTCTAAAAATATACCTGAGGAGAGGAATCCTGATGGTTTTACAGGTGTTTCCTTCATTATCATGTTCGAATTTAGTTTTATCGATCAGATAAGAAAATGATAAGTAATCGTTACAAAAAAATTTTAAGGTGAAAATGTTTGCAGGAAATGATGCTGTTCTTTGTCATAAATAACAGTAAGATGAGTATCTCTTTGGTTTTGAACTGTTTCCCGAATAAAACGAGCAGTCTGAGCTCGAATGCCTCCGACTGTGGGAGACTATAACGACACTTTATCGCCATTTCCCCGACGTGTTTTTCCTTTTTAAAGTTTGTGACCACAGCGTACGTGACTCTGTTTGCCGTGACGGAGTGCGGGTTGGACTCGGTGGACCAGAGGCCCTCGGATTACCCCTCTCAGCTCTCGGACCAGATGGACTGGCTGAGCAGTGTGGCTCACAGACTGGTGGACCTGGTGTGGATGCCTCCACCTCAGGAGGACATCAACGCTGCAGCCGCTGCAGGGAGTCACTGCGACGGAGAGAAGGCGAAAATATTCTCCTTCTGTTACTGTAAAGAAGGTAGGAATGGCAACATGACGGCAGAAAGGGGGTTTTCTTTAATCCGTGTTTGAAGCTTGATATGCTCACGGGACATTTCGGATTTGAGGTTTTATTGCTTTCGTCGCAGCCTTCTAACAGCTTTTAGATCTTATCGATGGATCGATAACTCTCAAAATTACGAGCAGCACGTGTATTTAGCGACTCAGACCAAAATATCTGGTGGGGCAAAAAAAATGACTGACTGTGTTTCTAGGTGAGAAGTTGGATGATTTTTTTTAACAGGAGACCGTTTTTGGAGCCGTTAGAATCGCAGCTCTTTAAAGGATAATTCCGCTTTATTTCAGTCTGCTGTGTTTCCCATTAATGTCTGTTTAAATTAATAAAATGAGTGAATAAGAACAGATAATTGTGATTGTGTTTGTTGTTGTTTTTTACAGAGAAAACCGGTGAGAAGCTGGTGCGCTGCTGCAGTAACTTGTGTCCCGGGATCTGGTTCCATGAGGGCTGCGCTCGGGCCCGGACGCAGTCCGACCCGCAGGAGGACTGGTTCTGCGGTCCGGACTGTGCATCAGACGGGACCTACGTCTACTGTCACTGTAAGGAGCAGAGGGGAGGACAGATGGTCCAGTGCGGACTGACGGACGGGTGCCGGAGACACGAGTGGTATCACAAAGACTGTCTGACAGCCGGCGAGCGGACCAGAGCCGAACAGAGTGAGACTTCGATTCAATAATCAATTATTGTTTATCAGAGGCTCGATTAAAGGGTCTTCATTTTTTCTCCAGATCATCTGTGTCCTTTAAAGTCTTCTCGTGGTCGGAGCCGGAGGTCTGCTCGTTTGTCTTCGTTGATGTTGAATTAAATGAGATGAATTTACATGAATTGAATGTATTTCATCTGCAGAGATTTTGGGAACTGGCTGCAGCTTCCTCACAGTTCGGTAACTTCGTCCTTCCTGTCATTTCTCCAGCTCCGTGGTTCTGCTCGGAGTCCTGTTCTGTGGCGGCGGACGGCGAGGACTTCCTGTTGAACTACACGAAGGCGGTGGTGTGGGAGGGGCTGTACCACATGGCCAGACGGGACGCCATCCGGGAGGGAGACGGAGACGCCGTGATGGACTTCTGGAAGATGGACCTGGTTCTGCTGTGGACCAGAGAGCACCTGCAGCTGTTCAACAGCAGCCACCAGCTCATCGCAGGTACGGTCAGTCCGGGTCCGGGTTTGGGTCCAGCTTCAAACTTCTGATGAAAATGTATTTCAGTTTGACTCTCATTTTTGTATCTTGTATCTTCTGAGACGATGCGTTTGCATCCCTGTTTGTTTTGACTGGTTACCATGGTTACAGCTGTTTGTTTTCCTTCCTGGAGACTTTCATCATCATTTTTTTTTTTTTTTTTTTTTTTTTGAGGGAAATGAGGAAAGTGTTAGTTGCCTGTTATGTTTGATCTTTTCGACCTCCGCCATCTTGACAGAAACATCCACCTCAGCTGATAAAATGATTAATTAGTCAAAAAACAAGAAATTGTTTTGGTACTTTTTCGACTTTTCAAGCAAAATTAGGGAAAAATGTCAAACGTTGCTGGTTCCAGTCGTTCTGTCACAGGAAGCTGAATCTCTGAAGTTTTTTTTAACAGATCTGAAGACATGTTTTTGAACTCAGGAGTTATGATGGGACTTTTTTTTCTCATTTCTTTTACATTAAATAGACGACCTGAAAAACAACCTGCAGATTAAAAGATGATAAAAACCTTCATAGAAGATGTGGCTGCAGATGTTTGCTCTGTGTGCCCTCTCTGACCTGTGTTGTCTTGGCTGTTGTCATGGTTACTGGGTCAATCAGGGATCGAGGGCTTCTACCCGGAGCGGGTCAGACAGGACCTGAAGTGGAACCGAGTGCTGAACGTTGAGGGGAAGGCGGGAGGAAACCTGAGTCTGGACCTCGTCACCGAAGTCATGATCAGCGAGTTCAAAGGTCTGTTTATTCTCAGGCTGTTGTTAAACAGGAGCCTGCGAATATTGATCGATCCATGTGATCGCATGAATTGATCCGTAAGTTTGCGTCCCTGCAGGTGTGATCGAGTTCGGCAAAGGCAGCTTCACCAAGCAGCAGGTGGAGCATAGCGCGCAGCTCGCCGGACCTCAGGCCAAAGACCTGGACCGGCTCTTCTTCACAGGCGGCGTCCCCCTGAACCTGTCCACGCAGCTGTCCCGGCTGACGGCCCCATCCTGCGGCAGGAAGGACGACGTGTCCCGGTTCGTGGACGAGTTCAGGAAGGACGAGCTCTTCCGCTTCAAGCCAGGACGGAAGCACGCGGGCTTCAACGGGTTCAGCTACCAGCAGCGGGTCAGGAGGCCCAAGAGGATGGGAAGGGCCATGAGGAGTCTGGCTGAGGAGCTGGACCGGAGGACAGACCACATCCTCTGATACCGGGTGAGACCACGTCCACACATTGAACGTCGGACTTTACACAAACCACAAAATCTGTGACGTACTTAAACGTCTCACGCAGATCAGCTGATCGTTCACAACCTGCGTGGTGTCACCAGGAAGGAGGAGCCAGGGACCTACTTCCTGAAACAATAATGTAAACAAACGTGTCCCTCAGGTCCAGGGGTCCTCGAGGAGGTTTTCCAGGTCCTGAATACACCGTGCGAGGACTTTGGGTTGCATCCAGAGGTCGTTGGAGATGTTCAAATGTCCACAAGGGAATTTCAAAGGTTTTTAACAAAATATTTTTCAGAGGGGCTCCGAGGTCCATAAAGAGGCTGTTGTTTTTTTTTTCATCGAGGAACAAAGACTGAATCTGTGTGTCGCACCAAGACGGCAGTTACGGGTTGTCTGTCTGTTCACCTGACTGTACTGTTGCCACGGTTACAGTCTCTGCGTTCCTCGGATGCACGATTTTTTCCGCACCGGACTGAAATGAACTGAAATTTCTTCAGTTAAAACGACACTTTAAATTTTTGCCAGAATTGCTGCTGCGATGAGAACTCCGCGTCAATGTGTCGAAGAAGGTGCAGAAATACGTCAGCACTGTGGAGGATTTTTAAAGTGCACGTCAGTCGTCTTGGGGAGAGAATCCTCTGATCCTGTTTCACCAGGACGAATCTGACTGTTCGAAAAATAAATGATAAAAACTTGTTTTAGTTCCCCTGGGTTGACGTACGTTTCTTATTCTGCACAGTAAATGTTTTTTTATTTTGAAAAGCTTTGTGTTTGATGTCTGCAGCTGGCAGTGGGCCTTCACAATAAGAGCAGGAGTAATGAGATCTGATGCTTTATGCAGGGAGATGGAAAAAAAACACAGTGTCGTGTACCTCCTGTTCGACATCACGGACACATTGTGGACATCGTCATACGAAGAGAGAGAAAATTTAAAACTTGTGTTTGTGTTGCAGCGTCGGTTGACATCCACTGTGGTCCAAAGCCATCGCCTGTCTAATTTGTTTTTCATCTTTTAGATGATTTATTTAAAGCGTCTTTAGACTAATAGGGTGTTAAGTAACTGATCGGACTCGAGGTGTGTCAGGTGTGTCCGTCTGAGCATGCTCAGTAGCGTGGACTCACCGAGCGCCGTGCTCATCCAGGGGATGTGAGGCTCCAGGTCGTCGGTGAGCTCGGGCAGCTCTTGCAGCAGGTTGGAGCACTGCTTCTGAACGTAGAAGACTCCGCCCACCTCCACCTGCGGCGTTCAACCCAACTTTATTAGTAATGCAGCGTTCAGACAGGACAAAGCGGAAGACCGTGTCTCCTGCAGTATCTCACCTTCCCCTCGATGATGTCGAGCACCGATGAGAAGCTCATCCGTCGTTCTTCGGGCATCACGAATCGATCCCCGTTAACGGCATCAGCGTATCCGTTAGGAGTCACTGCCACGCTGATGACCTTTGACCCCACCTTCTCCCTGTGGACAGGAAACGGATCACATCACAGCCTGTGTTTTAATGCCTGTATGTGAAAAGAAGAAGAAGAAGAGTGCAGGTGTGAGTGGGTGGGGCTTCCTCACCTCAGGTAGTCAGGCGTCCACCTGGACAGAGACGGCCAATGGCTGAGGGCGTTGCGGATGATGCAGGGCTTGTTTGGACCAATCCAGTCGCGGTAGAACTGCAGCGGGTCAGGTGGTCCATCCAGGTATGGCACTGATTCGTTCAGATACAGATCTGGAATGTGATCAATGATCAATTACGCTGATTGGTCAATTTACTCAGAAAAAGTTGGTCAACAAGACCGACAGCAGTACCTGCAGTAACGACCTGAGTAAAAGTAACGGCAGCATATCAGCACTGATCAATACTGTGATCAGTACATTGATCCTCTCACCGTGAGCCTCCAGAGAAAACTCGGCCAGTCTTTTCTTCACAGACTCCATTTTGTTTCTCCGTCATCGAACTGATTCACTGATTGATGTTGAGTTCCTTCTCTCAGCTCATCACAGATCAGTGACTGATATTATCGATAATTATTACCGATGATCACTTCTGTCCGAACGACGTGTTGCCATGCTGCTTTGTTTACATCTGGTGCGCCTGCGCATGGGGGTCGCTTCCTGCGGTGTGTTGCCCCTGCAGGAGGGAGGATGAACTGCAGCTGTGACCCAATAGGACCATATTACTGCTAATTGATAAAGAATTAGATACTAGTCAACTTTAACGCTTTGTGGATAAAACTTCTTTTGTTTGTTTGTTCTGTTGTTTTTATTAATTTGTTTGTTGAGTAAATACATGTATTGCAGCTCAAGAGGGAATGACAAGGAAGGTGTTTTCAGCTGTTTCCTCATGAAGAGTCTCTGAGTGTTTGATTGGGTGCAGCTGAGAAGCTCTCCCTGGATCCAGGTCCTGGATGGTTCTGGACTCATGGATGAGTCGGCGTTGGAGCGTTACTTCGATGACTCCATTGCAAATGTGAGTGCAGACTGTGATTTTTGGGAGTCAAAACTGTATTCAAGCGCTGCCTCGTGTTCAAGTGAGTCTGGAGTTCAGGTCGTCAAGATGAACTGGTGTCTGTGAGGGTAAAACTTTCAGTTTGATCCTGAAATCTAAAGTTTATTTTGCATTTTAATCCCCGAAAGGACTTTGAGAGTTCATCTGCAGGGACCCAAACCACCAAACATTTTTAGCTTCTCAAAATGGTGGAGTTTTCAGCTACATTTCAGCTGATTCCAGTTAAATCCCAGAGAGAATTGCAAGATAAAATAAACTGAACAATAGAGGGAACAAAGTGTTTTTCTGCTTGTTGGAGTGAATTGTGTTGGAAAAACCCTAAATTCCCAGTGACCAGTGAAAGATAAAACTGTCAGCAAACATGACTTGATTCTTCATGTGAGCAACAAACTGTCAGTAGTTAAAGATGCTTCAAACTAGATCATTTGTCTTCAAAGTTTTGGAGCAGCGTTCAGCAAACAGTGAACCAACAAGCTGGAAAAGTTTTGGTCTAAACTTTGGTTTGATTCTGAGGCTGAAATGAGAGAAAAGCTGAAGTGGATTCATGTGGACGCCCTCACTTGAAACATCAACAGGAAAATAATTATTCACTGTGTTTGCGAAAAAGGTTAAATGAAAATATTCCCTACTTTAAAAGTTCTTAAAATGTCTTGAATGTAAAATGGTTAACTTGCAGAATATTTATTGTTCAATAAATTCACAGGTCAATGGAGTTCACAATAATTCCCACTACTAGTCAGAATTAAAAATAACACCAAATAAGGTGAATGACAAATAATCATAGCAGTAAAGAGTATTTGAAAAAAAAAACCACAACAACAATGAAAATAGACAAATAAAATCCAGGCAGGAGATCCTCATGGAGAAGAGAGAGCAGTAGACCATAATCTTTCTGTTTTTGTTTACGTCTTGCAGGACTCAGGTTTCGAGTTGGGGGAAGAGCTTGCCCTGCAAAGCTCCACCCCTAAAGTACAAAACCACGCCCCCTCTGCACAGGGCTCCTCCTTCCCGTGGGGGAAGTCTGGACCGAGCGGTGAGTTGGGTGACGAGTTCGACCTCAGCTTCCTACCCGATGACCTCAGCACTCAGGAAGAGAAAAGTCATGACAACCAAGGTGCGACATCATTAGCGTTAAAACTAGAATGACCACATCCTGATTGTATTCTATACTCCAACAACCGATGGTGTGGGAATTTGTTTATAATTTTGTCATTTAGTGTATTCTTAATTTATGACCACAAATGTGTTTTGAAAGATCCCAGTAACCTTTGACCCCCAAAATCTAGTTTGCATAGTTCATCCTTCAGTCCACCTGCTAATGATAACCTTGACAATAATAGTAAAACTTTGAATTACATTGCAGCTGGAAAAAGTAGATTTATTAGTATTTATTTATTTTACTTAACTTTACATTTTTACTGTGTTTTCATGTTTGTGGTCAAAGGTCCTGAGATGTTTCTGCAACATCTTTGGATGACTTGAATTACCTGAATCCGCATGTCTCTCACACCTGTAGAGAAGTGTCATCTGCATAGAAATGATCAAATGTTCTGAAACAGTTTTAAGTCTCTCGGTATCGTGGTCACATGACCTTTGTCTTCTGCTAAGGCTCTAATCATGCTCCGAGGAACCACTTTGCTGAGCACTATGACAAGCGCTACATATGAGTCTGTTAAAATGTAGAATGACTGATTTGCAGGTGGGACCATGGACGCATTAGAAATTAAACGTGGCCCTGATTTTATGTGGCACATCAGTGGGCCGGAAATTGATCTGTGTCACATCCGTGTGACGTTTCATTTCAGCTGCTGCTGCTGCAGAGAGTCGGCCTGCAGCTCCGAACCTGTCTCAGGACAGCGGCATCGGTCTGGACTACAGCTCCCAGAATTCCATTGCAACTGACCCCCAACAGGCGGCATCCACGTCGGGGCTTGGGATGGGTGCCTCCCCCTTCTGTCCTATGACCCCTATGACCCCAATGACACCAATGACCCCTGTGACCGAGAGGTCAGGATTCACCCCACTGTTACAGTAAGTGAATGATGACCACATAGTCCTGACTTTATCTAATGACTAACACTTTATCTGTAGCCCTGACACTTAATCTTCAGTTCTGTTCTGTGTGCAGGAACATCGTCTCCACTGTGAACCTGGGTTGTCCTCTGGATCTGAAGTTCATCGCCCTGCAGGCCAGAAATGCAGAGTACAACCCAAAGGTATATTGGTTTTTCCCTCAGTCTGGTCTGCTAGGTTTAAATCTCCGTCTACTTCCTCCTTATCGTGTTGTTTCAGCGATTTGCAGCCGTCATCATGAGGATCCGCGAGCCGCGAACCACAGCGTTGATCTTCAGCTCTGGGAAGATGGTCTGCACCGGAGCCAAGAGGTCAGTCAGTCAGTCAGTATGCCTGCCATAGTTGAGCTTCTCAGACTTTTAAAAACAAATTTTTGAACGCTCACTATCCTTCACCTGTGTGTCTGAGCATGTGCAGTGAGGAGCAGTCACGGCTGGCAGCACGGAAATACGCCCGCGTGGTGCAGAAGCTCGGCTTCCCCGCCCGCTTTATGGAATTTAAGATCCAGAACATGGTGGCCAGCTGCGATGTCTGTTTCCCCATCAGACTGGAAGGACTGGTTCTGACCCACCAACAGTTCAGCAGGTCCAAACACAAGTTGCTTTTCACAGAAACGTAGCACAACAAGAGTTTCTTTAACTAGTTAATCAATTTGTTGTAATGCTTTTTTTTTTATTCTGTTTTCAATTGTTTGATATTGTCTTTTTTTGTTTTATTGTGTTAATTTGGGTCTTTTTGTGTGTTTATTTGTTGAAATGATGAAATTGGTGAACAAGATGTTTTAGTAGTGCACTGTTCAAGTGCACAGCAAGTGGAAAACATTGATGTTTGTCACTGACTGACTGACTGTTTCTCCTCCACAGTTATGAACCCGAGTTGTTTCCAGGTCTCATTTACCGGATGGTGAAACCTCGAATCGTCCTCCTCATCTTTGTGTCTGGGAAGGTGGTTCTGACGGGTAATGAAACTCCACTGTTCCAACATAGTTTTACAAAATACTGATGACATATGAACCTCATGATTGAGATTATGTCTTGTGATAATAGTTTTCTTAATAATGAGACAGGTTTTTTTTAAGAGCATATTGTCCATTTCCGCTTATACTTTATTAATAATGTTAATTATGTGGTCGTGTGTTGAATTCTAGGAGCTAAAGAGCGAGCTGAGATCTATGAAGCATTTGAGAACATTTATCCGATCCTGAAGGGCTTCAGGAAGCAGTGACATCACTTCCTGTTCTTCTGTAAATAACTTAATAAGTTTAATATTTTAGTTTGTGTCCCACAGCAGAGATTTTGGAAGGGAAATGAGTTTGTTTTAGAGTCCATGTGAATTGTTTCACCATCCACAGAGAAAATAAATTTTGTAAATCTCTGCGCAGAAAACTTCTGATTTGACCGCTGTGTTTTCATATATCAATATCATAAACGTGCGCATGCCTAAACGCCTAATTGCATCACGTGCACAAACCTAAACATTTACCCACTACACACATACATACAGTGTCTGTTAGGAAACGCTCTTTCCTTTTGGAACCCTTGAATTTTCCCAAAGTGCTTCATTATCAATGATGTCATCTAAAAAGGGCACACCAGAGAACCTAACACGTTCTCATATACTTTGTATATTGCCCTTATCATTGACTTGATTTAAAACACTTTTGCAACTTAATCTGCCATTTCTCATGATCTCAACAATTTAAATACAATTTTCATCAAACCTAAGGAACAGCAGTCTTCATAAAGTTTATTTAATGCAGGAGGGTACAAATATATTTTAAAAAAGAAGGAAAAAAAAAAGGCCAACTAACATTAGAACATGTAATAACTGTAAGAAATTGTTTTCTGATCGAATTGACTGCTGATTGATATTCAACAGGATTAATCAAGCCTGGCTGTGTAGCATGTTTTGGGAGCAGGCGAGCAGCAGCAACCTGTCGTGTGGATCCGCCCACACCTCATACGTCATTACATAAACAAACCAATCACGTTTTCAGCGGAAACAGGAAGTGGCGCACTGATCGACTCCTCATCAAAACAAAAACACTTGTGTGTCTCCTCCACAGAGGATTTTTTAAAAAACATGTTACCGAGAATTTAAGGGCCAGCCGACCAGCCTGGAGCCACAGAGAGCGCACAAGTCCCCAGCTAGCTTCGGTAAAACAGCGTTAGCAGCCTAGCTTTCTGTCTCCATGGCGTCCTCAGCGGGACTCCCGCCGCTCGGCCCGGACCGCGGTGCTTCGTCCACGGGCTCTCACTCCGGGGGCAGGCCGCCGCCGCCGCCACCACTCCGTCCCCATCACCCGCACCCGGCTCACTCCACCCCGGGTTGCGTGATGGTGGAGTCCGTGGACGACGCGGAGGGTCTTTACGTGGCGGTGGAGCGGTGCCCCCTGTGCAGCACGTCGCGCCGCAGGCTCACCTGCGCCCGGTGCGTCCAGGCCGGAGACTTCGTGTACTTCGACGGGAGGAACGCTGAAAGGTAAAAAGTTCGCCGTTTTCTCACCGCCGGGGACGAACTTTATTTCCAGGGTCGGACCTTTTTTTTTTTTTTACTGAGACCGGGATTTCTCAGAAGACTCACGCGACGTGTTCTGGTTCTGTACGTGTTGTTTTGAACATGTAAACATCGGCACAGTTTGACATCAGTGTCCGAACTCAGTCACATTAAACCCCGCAAATCTTCAATCTTTATTTATTTCCTGAAGTCCATGAAGTGCGCAGCTGCTCCATTGAAAATAAGCAGGTGGACCACCGAGAAATGTCCCGGACTAGTTGAAGTCAGCTAAATTAGCTGCAAACCGAAAAACAAAGGTCTTTTTTTTATTTTTTATTAACTCTTCTTTTGTTTGTTCTTTTAAAGATAGAAATACCTCGTTAAGTTCAGTATTTATGTTTTAAAGTAGAACTTTCTCTTGCTAGTGACAAAGCTGTATAACGTACATTCAGGTTCATCGTGGATATTTTTTTTTTAAGAAAGTTGATCGATAATCTGAAAACTGAGTCACCAGCGTGGGCTGGTTAGCATTAGCAGCTAACTCTTGTTAGCGCTGAGTCAGTGTAGTAACTTGGTATAATTTTAGCCAGCTGGCAAGCTGCCCTGTTAGTTACACAACACGTGAAAACCCAAAATAACTTCGACCTCCATAGTTTCCATGAATGTGTGGGGTGAGGGCGTTTGGGCAGTTGGGGGACTCGGGGGGGAGGGGGGGGAGGAGGAGGCCTGCAGGGCCCGGGGGGGGGGGGGGCCTGCAGGGGCCCCTTGAGATGCCTCCAGGGGACCAAATGAGCTGCACTGACTTATGTCTGCTGAATCCTTCATGAAAGTGTTTGTGTCTGCAGATACTCTGAGAAGTTGGAGCGGCTGGAGAAGCTGAAGGAGGAGAAGGAGCGGTTGGATCAGAGGTAAAAACCTGCAGAGGTTTCGGTCTCTATAACGTGTTCTGGACAGATCGAAGACAAATGAAGTGTATTACAGAAACTGGAACATGTCATAGGATCAGATGTACTGCACTAGGCTGCTTTAAATCACCAGTTAGATCGATTTTAATTTGCTTCTGTCAACAATGTTACTTCCATTCGCACAATTGCAGTACATGGAGTTGCACAAGGTTCCGTGCTCGGTGCGATACTCTTCGCCTTTTAAATACTTCCATCATGCGATATTATAACAAAACATTACATACATTTCCATTGTTAGGTAGACAATACATATATTTGTCTGTGAAAAGGAATTAAACAAATCAGTTAGACCTGTAACAATCTGTTTGTTAATTCAGAAAAGTTATTTTATTTAGCCCTAAACTGAACTTTTTTTTAGTTTTATTTTTGACCAGAGTTTGACCTTTTAAATCCCACATAATGCAAGTCTCTGAAACGGATTTCTTTCAGCTGCATAATATTGTCAAAACCCCGAAAATTCTGTCTGTGATGCTGAAAATGTGTCTGATCTGCGGTTAAGGCAGATGGCCGCCCACCTCCGAGTTTGCTTCAGTCGTAGATTTCTTTCTGTTAAAAGGGAGTTTTCCGTCCATCTACCACTCGTGGGAACTGTTGGGTTCCTTTCTGTAATGTTGAAAAGTTCTGTTGTGAGGAGTTTCCTCTGTTAAGCCCCGAGATGACATATGTTGTGATTTGGTGCTATAAAGTTGAATGAAATTGTTTGTGTCGGACCAAACAGAGATTAAATGCATCCTTTTCTGTCCTCACAGTGTCCTCCAGGTGTTGGACAGGAAGCTGCAGGCTGATGAGATGGTGAGTTGTTTTCTTCTTCTTCTTCTGTTTGTGTTTTCAACCAAAACCATTAAACACAGATAACCTGGTTAGAATGAGCTGATGCCGGCTGCCCTCTTACTGCAGTAAGATCCTGACTCTGTGGTAAATATGTATGGATGAACTAGTGAGCTGATGTTCATGATCTATATGTGGATTTAAAGTGCAGAACCAGTCACTGTACACAGAGGAAAACAGTCACAAAAAGACAAACTCTAAAGGGGCCGAACAAAAAAATGCAAATTCAGTTAAATACACTGCTCAAAAAAATAAAGGGAACACTTAAACAACACATCCTAGATCTCAATGAATGAAATATTCCATTTGAAAATCTTTATTCATTACATAGTGGAATGTGTTGAGAACCAAATAACATAAGAATGATCAATGGAAATCAAAATCATTATCCCATGGAGGTCTGGATTCAGAATCATACTCAAAATAAAAGTGGAAAAATCGGATCACAGGCTGATCCAACTTCTGTGGAAATTCCTCAAGACAAGTCCAAATGAGGCTCAGTAGTGTGTGTGGCCTCCACGTGCCTGTATGCACTCCCTACAACGCCTGGGCATGCTCCTGATGAGACCACGGATGTTCTCCTGAGGGATCTCCTCCCAGACCTGGATCAAAGCATCAGTCAACTCCTGGACAGTCTGTGGTGGACGTGGCATCGGTGGACGGAACGAGACACGATGTCCCAGATGTGCTGGATTGGATTCAGGTCTGGGGAACGGGCAGGCCGGTCCATAGCATCAATGCCTTCATCATGCAGGAACTGCTGACACACTCCAGCCACATGAGGCCTAGCATTGTCATGCATCAGAAGGAACCCAGGGCCCACTGCACCAGCATATGGTCTTCCAATGGGTCTGAGGGTCTCATCCCGGTACCTAATGGCAGTCAGGGTACCTCTGGCTAGCACACGGAGGGCTGTGCGGCCCTCCAAAGAAATGCCTCACCAGACCATCGCTGACCCACCGCCAAACCGGTCACGCTGGAGGATGTTGCAGGCAGCAGAACGTTCTCCACGGCGTCTCCAGACTCTGTCACGTCTGTCACATGTGCTCAGTGTGAACCTGCTCTCATCCGTGAAGAGCACAGGGCGCCAATGGAGAAGCTGCCAATCTTGGTGTTCTCTGGCAAATGCCGATCGCCCTGCACGGTGTTGGGCTGTAAGCACAGACCCCACTTGTGGACGTTGGGCACTCGTACCACTCTCATGGAGTCTGTTTCTGACAGTTTGAACAGAAACATGCACATTAGTGGCCTGCTGGAGGTCATTTTGTAGGGCTCTGGCAGTGCTCCTCCTGTTCCTCCTTGCACAAAGAAGCAGATAGCGGTCCTGCTGCTGGGTTGTTGTCCTCCTACGGCCCCCTCCACGTCTCCTGGTATCTCCTCCGTGCTCTTGACACTGCTGACAGACACAGCAAACCTTCTTGCCACAGCCTGGATGAGCTACACTACCTGAGCAACTTCTGTGGGTTGTAGACACCGCCTCATGCTACCTCTAGTGGTGAGGGCACTGGCAAAATGCAAAAGTGACCAAAAATCATCCAGAAAGGATGAGGACAGAGGAATGGTCTGTGGTCACCACCTGCAGAACCGTTCCTTTATAGGGTTGTCTTGATAATTGCCTCATTTCCACCTGTTGTCTGTTCCATTTGCACAACAGCAGGTGAAATTGATTCACAATCAGTGTTGCTTCCTAACTGGACAGGTTGATTTCCCAGAAGTGTGATTGACTTGGAGTTACATTGTGTTGTTTAAGTGTTCCCTTTTATTTTTTTGAGCAGTGTTCCAAAAAAAAGTATTATAAATTAAATGAACACACTGTCATTTTCATATTTTATTGTCAGTTTCTTTGGGTTTCTCTGCTGAGCCAGCGACATTTTTGTAAACCGGTCTGCGTTCAGCAGTGTGTTGAGTTTCGGATCAGACGGGAAAAAACTGACGAGTTGCTGTTTCCTCAGAAATGGAAGATCATGTCGTGTAAGATGAAGATCGAGCAGCTGAAGGAGGCGGTCGCCGGGGGCGACGAGGACGTGAAGAGCGGTGAGTCTCTCTGCAGGCGTTTTTTTTTTTTTTGTCTTGGCTGCAGTTTTATTTGTCTCTTTTCAGCATGCAACGCTGTCCCCCCCTCCCTCCCCTCTCGAATGCTGCAGATAAGGAGCTGCTCCTGCGCTCCCAGGATGAGGCGCAGCGGCTACAGTGTCGGGCCGGACGCCACCAGATGAAACGGGACAAGATCGAGCGCCACATCCGGCATCTCGGGGAGCTGCTGGAGAAACGCAGCCGGGAGCAGCAGAGCCGACTGAGGCAGCTGGCGGCCCTGAGGCGGGAACACATCCTTGAGCTGACGACCCACATCTTCCCCACGCAGGAGGAGAAACAGGGCAGCAGGTCAGCAGAGGGGGTCTTCAGCAGGAGGCAGCGGAGCATGGGCCTCATTAAAACACAAATGACCGCAGCAAAAGGGATTTACTGTCGAGTCAGTCAGCGCTGCGAGAGCCTTTTTAAACTCTTAGTGCAGCTGCTGGTTTATTTCTTCTTTTTGAAGTGTCTCTGCTGGTGTTTAACTTTTTACCAGCACTCAGTGTGTCTCTGTGTTTTGCTTTTAAATAAGAATTATTATCTCCCAGCTCGTATCGTTTTAATCGGAGACTTGGGCGCCAGCTGAAAACAAGAAGCTGCTGAGCTTTTTCCAAAAGAAAATAACCGGCAGGCATGAAAGAAGTTTGTCAGATATTCTTGTTTGTGATCCGGTGAGTCAGTTTGTCCTCTCCCCCTGCGTTTGTCCATCAGAGACCCTGCGGACGTGGTGGCGGAGTGCGACCCCGCGCTGACCTCCAGCACGGTGAGCGAGCTGGCCGAGGCCCGGAGGACCACCTACCTGTCGGGCCGCTGGATCTGGGACGACCAGAACGGAGAGACCAGCATCAGCATCACGGGACCCCCCGTTGCCCTGCCCAGCAACGGAGACTGCTCCGCCTACTACAGCTGGGTGGAGGAGAAAAGCATCAATCAGGGCCCAGGTGAGGGGGCGGAGCTTACACACTGCCTTTCTGTGATGTGGTTTAAAAAAAAGTTAGCGTTTGTTTTTACTGTTTTATTTATATGCATCTATTTTCTATTTAATTTATTTGTACATTTTCAACCTTATTAAGAAAAAATACTTGTATCTCTGTCTCCGTTTCTCTTTTTTTCCACTTTTTAATGTCTTTGTGTGTTTTCCAAACTGTCCACTGAAACATCCATCCTGATTTGATTTGATGACCCGTTGTTATTGATAATGTGACCTCTGACCTCCGGACGTTGCAGAGCTGGACCACATCAACCCGGCTCACACCATCAGCGCCGCCCTCTGCTACACCACGCAGCTCGTCACTATCCTGTCGCACATCCTGGACGTCAACCTGCCCAAGAAGCTGTGCAACAGGTAGGACGGGACGCACGTCCACAACCTGCCTTCAGGTCCACAACGCAGTGCGGCAAACAGAGCGTCCGCTTCTCCACAGACGCCGGACGTGTTCAACCCGATCTCGGCGCAGACTTTATATTTGATTTTTTTGATGTTTAATTTGTGCAGGAAGATAATCCGACCGCCTGTGTGTCTGCTGCTTCACATGTCTGATGACTCGTCTGTCTGTGTTTCCTTCAGTGAGTTCTGTGGAGAGAATCTGAGCCGCTACCGCTTCACCAGAGCTCTGAGCAAACTGAACACCAACATCCTTCACCTCTGCTTCTCTCAGGTCAGACACACTGAAAACATCTGGTTTATCAAATCTCGGATCAATGTGATGATTATTTTCTCTGTGCACCATTTTTGACTCATTTTCTTTCATTCACTATGTTCCAACTGTCCTAAAAATAAACTTAATGGATCGAATTTTGACTTTATGCTTGAAAAATGACTGAAACTAATATTTATAAATCAAAATAGTTGTCGATTAATTTACTGTTGATCAACTTGTTGATGAATTGTTGCAGCTTCAGTTTTCACCGGTATGTTTTCCACTCGTATATCTTCAGTGGATTTCACACCAGTCAAGAAAAAAATCTGCTTCGGCTGATTATAGATAATTAATTATTCATTATTATATCAAAGTGTAACAGTGGACCTGTTCTTTGTGTTCAGCATGTTGACACCGAGAAGCTCCACCCCCATCACACCCTGAGGAACATCATGTTTCTGGTTGCCCCCGACAACGACAATCTGGGCAGGTGAGAGCAGCACAGTTGGACCTTCAGAAACACACCTGATCAATAACTAAACACCTGAGTGTGGTGCTCGGAGTCGACAGTTTATAATCTTTACAACCTGGAACCTTTAAAGCTTTTACTGTTTGTTTAGATAATTTTTTTCCACCATCAGACCAACCAATCGGAGAGCAGGCAGTGACCAGGTTTTGTGAATCCACCTGAAACCTGAACCATGTGTTTTTTAATTATTTTTTTTTGTATTTGTCTGCTTCAGGACCGGTCCGTTCGAGGTGAGCGGCGACCTGGAGGAGTCGATGGAGTTTGTGGAGCCGGAGGCAACGGAGCCGACGGAGGAGAGCGGAGACGAGGTAGTGACGGACGAGGAGACGGACCTGGGGACGGACTGGGAGACGGTGCCCAGCCCTCGCTTCTGTGACATCCCCTCGCAGGTAGGAACACCTGGATCACAGAGGACACCTTCAGCGTTAGTTTTATCGACAAAAGGTATAACAATGTCTAACTCTTCTTCTCCTCCTCTTCCTCGTGCAGTCCATGGATCTTTCCCAGAGTGCATTGCAGGTCTCCCAGCCCTCTGCTAACACAGGAGGGATGATCTCTTCTGCTGCTGCTTCCGTCACCTCCTGGTTCAGAGCTTACACTGGACAGCGCTGATCCGACCTCCAAATGCGTACCGGTTCCAATCAGGACTCCTGGAGGTCTCAGACTTTGGGCTGGTTTGGAGCAGACAGGTCAGAGGTCATCAGCAGAAACGCCATTTTTAAGTTTCCTCTAAACTGCTGGATAAGAATCAAGCTTCAGTGTCTGTTTGCAGACCACCAGGAATTTGCAGATTTACTTTGAGGAAGTGTTCCACGTTAAAGTCCACTTGTCAGCAGGTGTTCGAGGATCAGCTCCGTGTTTTATCTCGTTTATTGAACTTTCAGTATTATCTGACGTTTGTGACAAACAGACTGAACGTGAAATTAATCCTGCAAGCACGTGGACTGTCAAGAGTACACCACTCGTGTATGATAAACATGTAGTAAATGGTCTGTGACACGGAACCGGGTGCCGTCAAAAAGTTCAGACTCTTCCCGTTGAACGCAGCACAACGATGTGCACGGAGCAGGAGGAAGCAGTTGACCTTCATGAGTTATGTTTCTTAATCATCAGCACCTGAGTCCTTTTTTTTTTTTTTCTTCTTCCCACCACTGGTAGGTGAGGATTTTTGATTTCCCCGTGGACCTGAAACTTCAGCAACGCATCAAAAGTTGTTCTGTCTGTTAAACTGCGGAAACTGTCAACAGCTAACCTTGAAATGCTTTCAGTCCAATGAAGCGACGAGCAGGGCGATGTTTCGAGTGGCATTTAAGTTTCAAGGGTGGCGCAACTTCGCTGTCTTGAGATCATCAGAGGTGGTCATGGAGATTTTTCACACGACACCTGCTCTCCTTCGGCGATGTTGTGAGAAAGCAGTGACATTCGCAGGTTTTCTTTGACACTCACAGGGTTGTGCACCGTGAACTCATCCCCCAGGGTCAGACGGTGAACGCCGAGTTCTACTCTTGACGTTCTGGGAGCGTCTCGAGGGGAAAAACAGTTGCAGCAAAACAACCTGAGCTTGTGGGAGCGATGGCGGTTTGGTTCTTCAACGTGACAACACGCCCCCGTTCACAAGCGAACTGAAAACATGCGACTGTCTTGCCTACAACAACGCGGTGCATTGCTGCCCGCACACGCTGGATTTACCTCCCTGGAATTCTTTCTGCTCTCTAAAAAAAAAAATGGACGCTCTCTCCAGAAGTTTCAGGTCCACGGTGAAATCATAAATATGTGTAACGTGTTCATTGAGATGGAACTTTTAAATACTGACTCGTGAAGTTTATCACTTCCTCCTGCTCTGTGAACATCGCTGTGCTGCGTTCAGCCGGAACAGTCTCTGGATTTGCGCTTCGCATCTCATAACGTTGCGGTAACTGTAATAACGTCGGTAGACGCCCATGTTGACCTACATGTTGGTTAAATTTGTATTTGTCTGCAGGTTTGGGAGGCCTTCTGACTCCTCGACCTAAAAATACGTCTTCGTAGGAGAAGTTGGAGGCAAAACATTATCAAGACTGCAACACACCTTACAGCTGCGTTTACATCAAAGTGTCATTAAACCGTTTATCATGTGTTTATTTACTCGTACTTCGGGATAAATGGGGAACTTGTAGTAAAGCTGACTTGGCAGTATGTCTGTCTTCCACCCATCGACCTGCCTGCTCACCACAAAGGGAAACTTTCTGCTCTTATTTTTTTTTAATTCTCGTCTCTGAGCGATGATGGGAAACAAACTGCTGCAGCAGTAACGATGAGGAGGATGAAGGCAGCACAAACAAACAGTGGTTACCACGGCGATAACCAAGCCCGTTTACAAACCATCCTCGTCTGAACCGAATGTGGTGGAAGGAATCCGACGTGATGTGACATCGTTCACACTGAACAACAAGCAGAGACTGGAGTGAATCCGGTTCAAAATAAAAAAAAACTTTGATTCTTTCGGAGAATTAAACTGTTTACTGGTGCGGAAGGAAACGAACAACCGACAGATGTTCTGTAAACTCGTCGCGCAGGCCGGTTCATCAGGTTCAACCAGCAACACAGAACATCTCTGTGAAGCAGCATCAAACCGAAAGGACGTGAGAAGTGAAACAATTTAAAAAGGTTTTGTTTCTGTGAAATGTTTTCATTTTAAATAAAACTCCCTTTTCAGGTTTTGGATTCAGAAGCTTCTCGCGTAAAATGTTTTTTTTTTTTTTTTTTCTCTTCTTCCTAACACATTAAAGAGGAACGTATTTGCTCCCGATTTTGTCCTTTGGAATATTTCTGGATCTACGCGCTTAAATCTTTTGTCATATTTATTTTTATATTGTGGTTTGATTTCCATCTGTTCCACAAACAAATTCATTTTCTTACTAGAAGCCATTAGGCATAAAATAAACCAGAGTCCTGAAAGCTCTGCTCTGATCTACCAGCTGATACAACTACTGCATCAATCAGCCGATTGTCGAAGGACCACAAACAACAATTCATTAACACAATTTATCATCAGCACAATGCTTTAGAATGAGATTGTTTCTCCTCCCCACATGTTTCTGTATTTATGTGTCATTCATCAAAGGAAAGACAAATCTGTATTTTCACCTCCAACACATTTTTAATTTGATTTTTACGATGTTGATGAACATCAATACAACAACCTGTAAACAAATCTAAAATCCCCTGGGTGGGAGGGGGGGGCAGCAGCAACTGAGCCATGCACGTGAGGTTCGCTCACGCAGATCCTCTGATCAGCTTTGTGTTTGAGTGTGAGAGCTGCAGATTAGGGTGTTAGTTATGTTTGGTATGCGGCGGTACTGAGGTGCAACTGATTCTACAAAATCCTGAATCCTGTCAATTTCTCTTTATGTCTGATTAATTCTGGAATCTTTACGGGATTAGTATGTTTAAAACATCTGGAAATGAAGTAACATGAACCAAATTCAGTATGAAAACTGTTTTTAATAATAAGACCACCAGCAGCACCTGATGTTGAACCAACCTGCACTGGGTCTCAATTTTGTCCTCATCAGTGTTCAGATTCATTTTCAGGAAGTGTACTTCGAGCTGATATTATCGAATCATTTCTGTTTGTGTCTGAAACATGAATCTGTAGTTTGTAAAACTTCTGGTTGAATTTGTCTCCTGGAGGGAAGAAACATGTTTCTTTGTGGACTTGTCCCCCGCCCCCAGCTGAAGCTTTTCTGCAGGATTAGTGTGTTAAAGCTGCTGGAAGTGTTCAGCTGCAGGTTTTGGTTTCAGGATGAGGTCCTCTGCTCCGTTTCTGCTGCTGTTGCTCTGCTCCTCCGTCAGCCCGGAGTGGTCGGAGGAGTCGGTCCCCCGGACCAGGATCGACGCCCCCCCAGAGCTGCCCGTCCTCCTGGACGAGCTGCGGGGCCTGAAGGAGCTGGTTTTGAGCATAAGGGCGGAGGAGGTGAGGCAGCGTCAGGCCCTGCGGAGCGTGGCGAGCCGGTTGGGGGAGTTGGAGGCCGAGGGGGGGAGGCTGAATCTGGACGGACTGCAGGAGGAGCTGAGGAGGATGGAGCTGAACTCGGGCCTGAGGATTAAAGTGGAGGAGCTGGACAAGACGAGCAAAGGTCAGGATGGTGCTTTTGACTGCTGCTTTATTATTTTGCTGCTAAAACAGGTTTAAAACTTTCCTTTTTAAAAAAAGCTTAAAGTTAAAGCTGACTAGTGACCTTCAGTCATCCCTCAGTTGTGCTGTTAAAGGACCAGGTTTCCACTTTTTTTTCTTTTTTTTTTAACATTGATGTTTTTAATGTTGTCTTTTTTTTGTTGTTACAATGTTCTCTTTTGTAGTTGTTATGTTTTTTTGGGATCACGTTCCACAGTGACTCTACACTTAAAATTAAATTGAATTGTATTGAATTGAGACCTGGTTTGGTTCCAGTCTGGACTGAGGTAGTTGTGGTGTCTTGTGTTCTGTCTCGCAGCCCAAGCGGCCAAGCTTGAATCCAGACTGAGCTGCAGTGAGAACTCAGTGGACGACCTGAAGAAGAAGAATTCAGGTGAGTCTCAGGGCCTCTGTGATAAAATGATAATAAAACCTGCTCTTCTTGAAAAAAAACAATTTCCAGAGACCTTGAAATATAATGTTCAATGCTGTGGTCAAATCATTTTCAGTGTCTGCTTTTAGTTCAAACTGGTGGATGTCAGGAAGTCGTCTGGTTTGTCTTCACACTAACACCCGCTGGTGTCTCTGCAGCTCTGGCTGGTGAGCTGCCGTTCCTGCAGACGAGACTGAGGGCGACTGAGAGCACAGTGGAGCAACTGAGGAGGAAGAATGCAGGTCATCATCATCACATTATTAGTTAATGTAACACTCCAGCGATTGACAGAAAATGATTTCAGAACAATTACAAATGAATAGTTTCTGTGACTTTTTTAAGAAGAACTGCCAAAAAAAACCAACCAAAAACACACGTCAGTTCCTGTTTTAAATGTGAGAATCGGCTGCTCTTCTTTCGCTCCTGTCAGTGTGTGATGATGTTTTCTCTGCTGGTTTCTCAGTTCTGGCGGCCCGACTGTGTAACACCGAGAGTGCGATGGAGGAGCTGAGGATGCAGATCTCGGGTCAGATTCTCTGACGCTCTTTGTAGTTTCAGTGGGATGATGAACTTCAAACTGACTGACAGTGAGAGTTTGACTTAGTTTAAAGTTGATGAATTTATTCCAAACGCAACCAAATCAGAAGGACTTTTGTTTTTCAAATTTGTTGAGAACCTTTAAATTCCTAATGGTCTTCAAATGCGCTGACAGAAGCGTGACAGAGGCGTGTCACCGTCGTGCGTCGGCGTCATGGAAGCCTGAAAAACCACGTAGTTATGGTTAGGTCCTACCTCGGACTTCACCGCCTTTGTACGATGACTGCCGCGTGGCAATTGTCATGTGACCTCTTAACACTAACCACCTGACCTCTCGTGTGACGTACGTCTACTTTTCACGCAACTGTGACAAAAAAAAAAAGGTCACAAAGTCACGCTTCCCTGTCGTGGACTTACAGGCATATTCCTCGCTTTGCGGTGGTGCTGGGCTGCCTGATCTCAGGTCAGCATTCAGCTTCCATAACGTGCCCACAGTGAATTACTTTGTTTTCATGCTGATGGTCCATCTTTTCATTCTGCTGAGAAAAAGCTTCCCATCAGAGGAAGTTTTTAAAACAGAAAAAGTTCCACTTTAAACCAGAAAGAATAACAGCTCTCCTCTTTCCAGCGTCCCCAGCATCCAACTGTTCATCTGTGGGGAACCCCAATGTGTCGGAGCTGGAGAGTCGACTGAACGGTCGCCTGCAGGAGCTGAACTCAAACACTGAAGGTGACTAAACACATCGATCATTTTCCAATAATCAATACTCAGAATGCACAACAATTTCACAGTGTTGCACTGCTGGAGCTCAAATCACTTCAGTTTGATCTTATTTTTTGAGTGACATGTTAAAATGATTTATTCTTATTGATGAATCTGCAGATTGCTTTCTTGATTAATCAATGAATGAAAAAAATTTCCCCTTGGGGATTAATAAAGTAAATACCTACCTACCTACCCTAATCGTGTGGTTTATTAAAATGGTAGAAACATTTGAAATGTCATCACAATTCAGACATGTTCAGATCATTTTATTTTAACCAAACAGTGTACGATCTGTTGATGAGATGTACGACATTTAAACTAAAACACCAAACTCACATTAGCATCATCAAATCAATACATTGTTTAGCACATCTGTTTGTTTTTCTAAGTTCACGTTACACATTTTTTTCTTTGCAAAACAAAACATCAAGAAAGTAATCAACCGCTTGATCTGTGGATTCAAATATTTGAGGGATGTTTTTCACACAGAATGAACGTGTTTGTTTGTTTCAGATCTGCAGAGTCAGCTGAACTCACTGCAGGCAAAACTGAACTCTTCTGCTGATGAACAGCAGCTCGCCTCCATAAGAGGTAAGCTATGAATAAAAAAAGAATAAATTCATTCATTCGCTTGGACATAATTTCATTTAATTATCCAAAACTCTTTTGTTTTGTTTTCACATTTTTGCGAAATCTAAGAAATATTTTCCCCCCCAAAAAATATTTTGTCAAGTTAGCTGCCAATCAATCGATCAGTCGTATTCTACTCTATTTATTTGCAGAGGAGGTCTCTGAGGTCAGAAACAGATTGAACTCCAGTCAGCTTGACGTGGACAAGCTGAGGAGGAGCTCTGCAGGTTGGTTGCGTGTCACGTCGATCATATGATCAGGTGATGATTTCGTTTTAAATGTGACGGTTATATCCTGCAGATCAATCAGATCGACTGAAAGAGGCCAAGAGATGAGTGGAGAAGCTGGAGATGCTCCTGGAGGCAGAAAATAAACATCTGCATTATTGTTAATATGTATTTTTAAAAAGGATCTTTTATATCGTATGATATGTTAGATTTTCCACAGCGTTTATTGATCCATTCTGGTTTACAGTTTGGATTAATTCTTTGTTACTGAACCTGATTTCAGCTGAGTCAGCAGATGTTTCAGCTCTGAGCGACAGACTGAACAACACTGAACGTCGACTGGACGAACTGCAGACGATAACTACAGGTGAGTCAAAAAAAAATTAAAAATTGCAACTAAAACGGCTTCCTGTCAACCAACTGCATTTTCATAAAATCTGTGTGACATCACTGATCAGAGTATGAATCAGAAATTGTTTGTTTCCGATCATTACGAAACTCGCACATTATGATCATTGATGTTTATTTTGAACTAAGTTAGTAAAAGTTGCACGTGGCTTTTTTTGACCATTTTGTCCAGTTAAGCTGCTTACTTCTGCAGAGAGCAAAAGGGACTTGAACCCACAAATTAATGCTTGTGGCTCTATTCATAATTAGGCTTTTATTATTGTAAAATCACCTGAGACTAAGATTTTTATATTTTCCACGAGTGTAGCGGCCACCTTAAATTGGCCTACACACTTAGAAGGGAAGATCTGAGGGGTTTTCAGTTTATCACAATTTTCAACCACTAGATGACACTAAATCCTACATACTGGTGCTTTAAGATAATCTTACAACCTAAACTTTTAAAGTCACGTCGGTCAACTCCTCCAATTTAGCACTTTTTTAAGGAAACATTTAGAAGCCGTGCTCCTTAAAGGGTAAACTAGTGACTTTTAACTTGGGTTTTGGTATCAGTTTGTTCTCAGTAAAGGATTTAAAGACTTTCCTGTTTATAATTGATTGTCTTTCTTCACAGCTGTCAGCAGCTCTTCGCCTCCGGAAGAAGATCTGGTGGCTGTGAAGAATCGACTGCTGCAGCTGGAGACGAACAACACAGGTACAAAACATCCATGGTTCCCCCAAATTTCCTCAGAGGAAAAATTTGTGCTTTTCATAGAGCTAGCCCTGGCTAGCTTACCTTGCAGGTGCATTTTGGTCGAATAAACAAAATGTTAGTTTTATTTGTTTTCGAGTAGCAACCGTAGGTAAACGGCGTTGAGGCCTGGGGAGATGATCTATCTTCTGTCAGCATCTGTAGAGCAGAGTGTCGTCTGCATATAAATGGACATTAGCATGTAACTCACATGATGTTTAATTGTCATATCAGTGATGTGTATTCTCTGCTGTTTTCAGTTCAGACTGATTCAGTGAAGCAGCTGCAGGACAGATTGAACTCTGCTGAACATCAAATACAGCAGCTGCAAACTGAAAGAACAGGTAGCTGAATGATATATAAACAGAAATGCACAGAAACTGTTTTACTGCAGTTTAGTTTTTACACCTGTTCATGTTTTAGATCAAACCTCCAAACTAATGAACCTGCAGAGAGAACTGAACATGACTGAGCGTCAGCAGGACAAAATTAATGCAGGTGCGTCTATCAGAATTAACACAATAATAATCAGACTTAACTGACTCATATTTAATGTTTTCTATTTAGAGTTGTCACACCGACTGACAGACAATGAGAAACAGCTGGAGGACCTGAAGACAGAAAACACAGGTAGCGCATGAAGGGTTCAAACTTTTTTTTAAAGACAACAAAGGTAATGAAAAGAGCAAAACATGTAGAAACTCCTTATACTGAAACTGTAGAAGATCCAAAAAGGTTCCCTGAGGAAGTCCTTTATAACCTTTCGTTTTCTGTTTAGAGTTGTTCAGCAGACTGAGAGCTGGCGAAAAACAGCTGGAAGACCTGAAGAAGGAAAATACAGGTAACACATGAAGGTTTCAAAGTGACTGGAGATGAACAAAAAAATTTAAAAGATCATGTTGATGATCAAGGAACCTTTACCATATGAAGGACAACATGCAGAGAATCCTAATGAGCCATCAAACAGATTGATTGGAAATGATTTGTTTTATAAAATCACTAACAATCAAAATAAAATAATACAAATTCTTCAGTAGATGTTTATTAATAATTTATCAAATGCAAATTATCCCAACATTTTTCTATCAAGTGATGCAGTTGCAGATTACATTGTTTCTGCTGTGATGATTGTGTGATAAAATTGGTTGGATAATTTTGTGTTTTCAGCTCAGTCAGTCCAAGTTTCCTTGATGGAGTCCAGACTCACAGATGAACACAACAAGACTACAGGTGGGCTGAGATTTGCTCTGTTATTTTGATCAACATAAGTAGAAACAACTTTCTAATCGATGACAAAAATACTGTTTCCTTTTCAGAGTTGTTAAACCGACTGAGAGTCAGTGAGAAACAGCTGGAAAACCAGAAGACAGAAAACACAGGTAAGACACGAAGGGTTCAAACTGACTGGAGATTAATATGTTTTTCAAAAACATGATGTACGTATAAAGTGAACAGAAGTTTTGACACATTTAGAAACTCGATAGACTGAAACTTTCGATTATCCAAAAATTTTCCCTGAGGAACTCCTTTATAAGCTTTAGTTTTCTGTTTAGAGTTGTTCAGCAGACTGGCAGCCGGCGAGAAACAGCTGGAAGACCTGAAGACGGTAAATACAGGTAAGAAATGAAGGGTTCAAACTGACTGGAGATTAATAAAAAAGTGGGCTTTTGTCATGTTGATCATTAGGAACTTTTACCATATGAAGGACAACGTTCAGAGAACCTGATATCTAATATGAGATCTAACACAGTGTCAAGTAAATCACTGGTTTTATACAATCACTGTAAAAAGCACGATAAATAATACAAAGATCTTCAGCAGATGTTTATTAAGAATTTTATATTAATCAAATGCAAATTCCCCCAACATTTTTCTATCAAGTAATGGTGTTGCAGATTAAATTGTTTCTGCTGTGATGATTGTGTTATAAAATTTTCTTGATAATTTTGTGTTTTCAGCTCAGTCAGTCCAAGTTTCCTTGATGGAGTCCAGACTCACAGACGAACACAACAACACTACAGGTGGACTTCTAATTGCTTTATTATTTTCATCAACATAGGTGGTAACTCCTTCCTAATCAATGACTTAAGTACTGTTTTCATTTTAGAGTTGTTAAACCGACTGAGAATCAGTGAGAAACAGCTGGAAAACCAGAAGACAGAAAACACAGGTAAGACCTGAAGGGTTCAAACTGACTGGAGATTAGTATGTTTTTCAAAAACACGATGTACGTTTTCTGTTCAGAGACTCCTTTATAAGCTTTAGTTTTCTGTTTAGAGTTGTTCAGCAGACTGACAGCCGGCGAGAAACAGCTGGAAGACCTGAAGATGGAAAATACAGGTAAGAAATGAAGGGTTCAAACTGACTGGAGATTAATAGGTTTTTCAAAAACATGATGTACATATAAAGTGAACAGAAGTTTGGACACATTTAGAAACTCCACAGACTGAAACTTTCGATTATCCAAAATTTTTCCCTGAGGAACTCCTTTCTAAGCTTTAGTTTTCTGTTTAGAGTTGTTCAGCAGACTGAGAGCCGGCGAGAAACAGCTGGAAAACCTGCAGAAGGAAAATACAGGTAACACATGAAGGTTTCAAAGTGCATAGATGTATATATATAAAAAAAAAGTAAATAAAAATGTAGGCTTTTATCATGTTGATCATTAGTAACCTTTACCATGTGCTGGATAATTTTGTGTTTTCAGCTCAGTCATTCCAAGTTTCCTTGATGGAGTCCAGACTCACAGACGAACATAACAACACTACAGGTGGACTTCTAATTGCTTTATTATTTTCATGAACATAGGTGGTAACTCCTTCCTAATCAATGACTTAAGTACTGTTTTCGTTTTAGAGTTGTTAAACCAACTGAGAGTCAGCGAGAAACATCTGGAAGACCTGAAGGCAGAAAACACAGGTAAGACCTGAAGGGTTCAAACTGACTGGAGATTAATATGTTTTTTTCAAAACACTGATGTACGTATAAAATGAACAGAAGTTTTGACACATGTAGAAACTCGACAGGCTGAAAATGTAGCAGAATCAATTGGGTTCACTGAGGAACTCTTATAACCTTTCGTTTTCTGTTCAGAGTTGTTCAGCAGACTGAGAGCCGGTGAAAAACAGCTGGAAGACCTGAAGAAGGAAAATACAGGTAAACATGAAGGTTTCAAAGTGACTAGCAATTAATTAAAAAAATAAAAATAAAACTGCAGCTTTCATTATGTTGATCACTAGGAACCTCTACTATATGAAGGAAAACATTTAGTGAACCTGATGATCTACCCAACAAACTTAATGTCAATAAAACACAATGTTATAGAAATCACTGGTTTTATAAAATCACTGTAAATAGCAAAAATAACAACGAAATAATAAAAACATCTTCAGTAGATATTTATTAAAAATTTTATAGTAATCTAATGCAAATTCTCCCAACATTTTTCAATCAAGTGATTCAGTTGAATATATAATTGTTTCTGCTGTGAAGATTGTGTTATAAAATTTGCTGGATAAATTTGAGTTTTCAGCTCAATCAGTCCAAGTTTCCTTGATGGAGTCCAGACTCACAGATGAACACAGCAACACTACAGGTGGACTTATATTTGCTTTATTATTTTCATCAACATAGGTGGTAACTCCTTCCTAATCAATGACTTAAGTACTGTTTTCGTTTTAGAGTTGTTAAACCGACTGAGAGTCAGCGAGAAACATCTGGAAGACCTGAAGGCAGAAAACACAGGTAAGACCTGAAGGGTTCAAACTGACTGGAGATTAATATGTTTTTTCTAAACACTGATGTACGTATAAAGTGAGCAGAAGTTTTGACACGTAGAAACTCGACAGACTGAAAATGTAGCAGTATCAACTGGGTTCCCTGAGGAACTCCTTTATAAGCTTTAGTTTTCTGTTTAGAGTTGTTCAGCAGACTGACAGCCGGCGAGAAACAGCTGGAAAACCTGAAGGCAGAAAACACAGGTAAGACCTGAAGGGTTCAAACTGACTGGAGATTAATATGTTTTTTCTAAACACTGATGTACGTATAAAGTGAACAGAAGTTCGGACACATTTAGAAACTCCACAGACTGAAACTTTCGATTATCAAAAATTTTTCCCTGAGGAACTCCTTTCTAAGCTTTAGTTTTCTGTTTAGAGTTGTTCAGCAGACTGAGAGCCGGCGAGAAACAGCTGGAAAACCTGCAGAAGGAAAATACAGGTAACACATGAAGGTTTCAAAGTGCATAAAGTGCATTTTTATTAAAAAAAAAAAAAAAAAGTAAATAAAAATGTAGGCTTTTATCATGTTGATCATTAGTAACCTTTACCATGTGCTGAATAATTTTTTATTTTCAGCTCAGTCAGTCCAAGTTTCCTTGATGGAGTCCAGACTCACAGATGAACATAACAACACTACAGGTGGACTTCTAATTGCTTTATTATTTTCATCAACATATGTGGTAACTTCTTACTAATCAATGACATAAGTACTGTTTTCTTTTTAGAGTTGTTAAACCAACTGAGAGTCAGCGAGAAACAGCTAGAAGACCTGAAGACAGAAAACACAGGTAAGAAATGAAGGGTTCAAACTGACTGGAGAATAATATGTTCTTCAAAACACTGATGTACGTATAAAGTGAACAGAAGTTTTGACACGTATAGAAACTCTTTGTACTGAAAATGTAGCGGATCTAACCTGGTTCCCTGAGGAACTCCTTTATAAGCTTTAGTTTTCTGTTTAGAGTTGTTCAGCAGACTGACAGCCGGTGAGAAACAGCTGGAAAACCTGAAGAAGGAAAATACAGGTAACACATGAAGGTTTCAAAGTGCGTAAATATATATAAAAAAAAGTAAATATAAATGTAGGCTTTTATCATGTTGATCATTAGTAACCTTTACCATGTGCTGGATAATTTTGTATTTTCAGCTCAGTCAGTCCAAGTTTCCTTGATGGAGTCCAGACTCACAGACGAACACAACAACACTACAGGTGGACTTATATTTGCTTTATTATTTTCATCAATATAGCTGGTAACTACTTCCTAATCACTACTACTACTTCTAACTAATCAATGACTAAAGTACTTTTTCTTTTTAGATTTGTTTAACCGACTGAGAGTCAGCAAGAAGCAGCTGGAAGACCTGAAGACAGAAAACGAAGGTAACACATGAAGGTTTCAAACTGACTGCGGATTGATTATATAGGTTTTTTATATGGTTGATTGTAATATTCCATCAAGGGTCCGAAAGGAAATCCTTAATTACCATCTATAGTACCCTTCATATTAAGCTAATTTTAAAGAAATTATGATGAAAGTTTCCAGGAAGTTAGGTACATAATTTAGACCTGTAAAATATGGTGTTATCAATATTTTTGTCCTCAAAAGGTAGTCGACGTTGTAAAAAGTTTGAACTCCACTGATTTATTTAGTCAAGAGTTTATAAGTTAGATTCACTAAATGTAAAAAAATATATATATATATAATATAGAGCCTGGTTTGTTTTGCAGCTGTGGAGTTCAGATTGAGATCCACCGAAACACAGCTGGAACAGCTGGGAACTCACGGTGCAGGTACCATCCTTAACTCTCCAGTGTGGTTTAACTAATCGTTCATTAAACCAGTAAATTTAACTAAATTGTTTCCTGTTCAGCTCTGGAACTCAGACTGAGAGTCAGCGAGAAAGAGCTAGAACATCTGAAGACAGAAAACACAGGTAACACATGAAACTTTTGAAAAGACTGAGCCATTATAATTCAGTAATTTTTCAGAAAGTTAAATTTTTCAACTAATATCACTATTATTTTTGTAATCAGCTGCTTGACTAACAACAAACTCAGCAATAACATATGAATGGACATTAATGGTTATAAAGAGCTCGATCCCACCTAAGTCTTTAACATTGTCCTTCTATGTTTAAAGTATAATTTTTAACCAAGAGAATTGTATATCTGTATTTATTGTTGTCTTAGTTATATATTATCCCAAACTCTTGTATTCACATTACAAATCAAAATATCTTCCCATTTTTATAACTATTATGTAGTTCTTTAACATCTAAAAGTTAATTGAAATTCACAGATACTTTTATTTTATATATATACTATATTTTCTAGTGAATAGGTTGTACATAATGTTTCTAAACACCTGATTACTTATTAGAATTCAATTTTCATCAGTAATCAAGTATATGAAGCTACACGACCTACTTTGTTTTAGTCTTTATCTGCAGCTGTTTGAACAAAATTAACTAAAAATGACAGAGGACCTCAGCGGGTTCCCTGAGGAACCCCTAAAGATGTTACAAACCCTGCTGAGAACTTAAGAAAAAACATAAAGTTTCTTAAAGCAACAATTTTAGTGACAACTGTTTTGGCTCTGTCTGTTCTGCAAGTTATTAAAGGTTAAAATATTAAAATAGAAAGTGATAACTAATTTCAGTCCATGAAGTCGAGCTGGATGCCGTGACTGTCAGACTAAACGTGACCGAAGAGCAGGTGGATGAGCTGAGGACACAAAACACAGGTGACCTCAGTCAAAGTTACATTTAACGACCGCCATGGCTTTGTGTTTGTCCAGATGTTTATGTGATCCTCTGTGTGTTTTCAGTCCGAGCTGCTGAGCTGGTTTCTGTTTCAGACAGACTGACGGCAGCTGAGATGAACACTGAAGGTAACAGACAGTCTTACTCAAAGGCTTTTGTGCCGCTTGTGTTTAATAAACATGAAATAAATCAGGCATTTGTCTTTAGAGCTGGAGTTCAGACTGAGAGACGACGAGGCTGCAGTGAACGAGTTTAAGATGGAGAAGGAAGGTAAACTCAGAGTCACACTTCAGTTCATAAGTCGTCGTTGAGGCACCTGTAAGTTAAAAAGTTGAACCTACTTCTTTCAGATGGGCTGACGGTGGCATTTTCAGCCGGTCTGACGGATTTGGGATCAGTTGGACCGTTTGATGAAGAAACAACTCTGATCTTCTCCAAAACCATCACCAACATTGGCCAAGCCTACAACCAGACCACAGGTAGCTCACCTCACAGTGGTACATAAGTTTTTCTTTGTTTTGTTATGATTTAAACACACAATGACGACATTATTTTAACTCAAATTTTATTTTGACGAGGAAAGCAAAGTTCTGAATATGGCTAAAAATACCATTATGCCTGGTGATGCACAAAACAAGCATCTATATGATCTTTTTTCCTCACGATTCTTATAAAGGAAGAATCAAATCATATATAAATCTAACATTAAATAATAATTTTCATATGGTTCCTAAATGATTAAATCAGTGATTGTCATATTTGTACCATTGTGGGTACTGTCACAGTTTGCAAGGTGTATACAGGTGGACTACGCCTTTAAAGACAGTTTTTAGTAAAATAATACCCGTGTTGGTTCTACAGGTGTCTTCACGGCTCCTGTCCAAGGAGTTTACTTCTTCTCCTTCACGGCTGCAGATTACCTGAAAGGTTACATGGGTCTGTACCTGTACAGGAACGACCAGCCAGTCATCTTCAGCCTGGACCTGAACGACCACGGCGGCTACGCCTCTACGTCGAACACAGTGGCCCTGCAGCTGCAGGAGGGCGACCGAGTCCGCCTCGGTCTGCCGGCCAGCTACCGGCTCTACGACGACTCCCGGAACTTCAGCGTCTTCTCCGGCTTCCTGCTGTTCCCGATCTGACAGGCGAGTCCCAGGATCAGGGTACGAGTGAGACTTCCTCTCAGTATTGAACTATCCTTTCATACCTCAGACTGGAATATTAAGACTGGACTTTTGTTTTGAAAAGATAGCAAATGTCCTGTGGTGACAGACAGAATGGTTTGAATTCTGAAGATGATGTTACAGGAAAAAACACGATGTAAATAACGATAGCCATGTTCACATCTATTCAGATAATAAACAATACACCCTTCAATTAGAGATCTGCGTGTGCTCTGACAAAACCAGGAAGTAGATGTGAGATCAGAAAATAATTCAGATCGTAGAATTTATATTGCTGAAAATTATTTACATCCGACTCACCAGTTTTATCACATGTCACAGGCTTCTGAATGAGCTCACACTTAAAGTACTAAAACTTGATTTGTCATTAATGTGACAAATCAATGACAGTGTCATTGATATAAAGTTTAAAAAAAAATCCCATTTCCAAATAGTATTTATATTATGGAATTAATTTATATTAATGGAAGTTTGTGAATTTCCTCCTCAGAGATCACTTAAGTTTTTATCTTGCTTGTAAAAATACGCCATCAAATATTAATTCCATTTTGTATAGTTTTTTGATTTTTTTTGATTACACCTCTGAGTCAAGTTGTACAGGAACACACTAAGTGCAGCAAAAAAACAGAAGTATCAGAATAAGTCTGAAACTTTTATTAATCGTGACAAAAACATTCCAAACTGAACTTTGACCTTTTTGTGAAGAAAGTTACAACAAAGTTTTTTTTTTTAAACCCAACAACCCCAAAAGTGTTTCTCTAATAACAATTATCAAAATGTACAATCTCCATTAAAATAACATTAGACTTCCAGAAAACATGGTCAGTTTCAGGTGACGAGGACACAGTCAGTGTTCAGTAGTGTAACTGTTCATCAATAAATACGGTCATAAAATCAGTTCATAAAAAAAAATGTACATCAAATAACCGAAGGAACGTAAAGTTTGTTCAGAAAGTGTCGTATTGCCGTTTACTCGTTTTATCTTCTCTACAGTCTAACAACAACGATATTCAATAATCCAATCGATCCTTCAGATTAACGGGACTCCAGCTGCCGTTCGCTCGTTGTGATTCCCTCTGAGGAGCCGGCGGGAAGTTTAGGGAATGAAAACGGAGAAAAACAATTCGCAGAAAAATGTCTTTAAAAAATCGACTTAGTAAAAACGTCCAAAAGTCATTTGAAGCTGAAACGTCTCGTTTTCGAAAAAAAAACAACACTAAAACGAGTCGACGCGTCATTCAGTTTAAGATGAGGAAGATTGTTGCATAAGACTAAAAAAGAGAACCAAATCAAAATGGCTTCAGATCCTTCATCTGTGAAGAAGAGGAAGAGGAGGAGAGATGACCAAGAAAAAAGACGACAGACAGCTCGAGAGGAGAAATATGAGGAAGAGGAGAGAGCAAAGACAACACGGAAGGAACAAAAAGAGGAAAAGGAGGCGAAAGACGGGAAGACATGAAGGTTAAGAAGAAAGAAAAACAGCAGAGCTGTGTGGAAAAGAAGAGAAGAAAGATGAAAAACAGATGAAGAGGAGGAGAAAACTGAGGCTGAAGAGCCGCATGGAGTGGAGGAAGAGAGAGAAGAGGAGGTGATGAAAATAATGAGGAAGAACAGTGCTGAGGAGGAGGGGATGAAGAGGAATCACGGTGTGCGTCTCCTCAGTTCCGTCTGTTTGCACAGCCTGCAGGAGGAGGACGAACAGGAGCAGATGAAGACGTCCAGTGGAGTTATCGATCCTCCCGTGCAGGAGCAGCGGACCATGATGAAGAGGAGCGGTGTCTGCAGCTCTCAGGTGGTGCTGTTGTTGATCCTCCTGTGGACGGCCTGTAGGAGGAGCAGAGAGTACTCCTCCAGCAGGGCCGCCGTCTTCACCTCCCCCACTCCCTCCAGCCCTCCCTCCACTCCCAGCATGCCCGGTGTGCCGAGCGGCAGCGAGTCCAGCTCCACCCTCATCGCCTGGAAGGCCTCCGATAGGAGGAGAGACATCTGACGCCGGTCGGGGGCGGAGTCATCGGTGGAGGAGCCGCTCACCTGGAGGAGGAGGTAGAAAAAGAGTTGAGCTTCAGACTGAATGAACACAGATCATTTTACAGTATTTACTCCATTTAAAGCTGCATAACAATGCTTTTATTCATATATTCAGCTTTAAATAGGTTAATTTAAATCAGCTGCTGCAGCTTGAACTATACTGCATGCTTTAATCTGAAACTCACCGTCCTGTAAAGGTGTGTTGCTCTCTTAAAGCAGCTCTGCAGCTCATTGGCCAGAGACCTGCAGGCCTCCATGCTGATTGGCTGGTCTGCACAGAGAGAGCAGCAGCAGGTAAGATAATTTCATGAAGGAGTAAATTGTTTTTATTTGTAAATGATCATAGACAGCAATATTACACTTTATTACGGCAACATACTACATGCATAAAGTAAACACAATAAACTCAGACTTCTGAGACAGACAGACATGAAGAGACGACAGAAAACAAAAGGACAGAGGAAACGTCTCACCCGTCGCAGAGGAGAGGAAGAAGGACGGTGAGGATGAGGGGCGGAGCCGAAGAGATGACAGGATGAGGGGATGAAGTGGAGGAAGAGGAGGAGGATGTGAGTCCAAACCTGCGTCAGCCGTCTGCTCTGCGCCGCCGCCTGCGGAAGCCTGAGGCTCCTCCTCCTGCCGTGGCGGAGTCAGGGGTGAGACGGAGACCGGGGGAGGCCGCAGCGACGAGGAAGCAGTGGCCTTGGAGGAAGGTGAGAAGGAGGCGAGTGAGGGTTTGTCGGGGAGCGGCCTGCTGCTTCCGGGTACACGGGCCTGGAGGCCACGGGAGGGAGGGGGCGGCTGGTTACCATGGTTACCCACAGATTGAGACGACGAGGAGGACGACGTGACGACGACGGGGACCACAGCAGCGTGTGGTGTCGTGGCCAGAGCCGCATTGGAGGGCACCACGGCAACGAGGGGAGGCTCTTTGACCTGAGTGGAGGAGGTTACCGCTGACGACAGTGATGTCACCGCAGGATCCTCGGTGGACTCAGGGACGTTGAGGCCGTCGCCCATGGAGACGGAGCGCGACATCTTGGCCATGGAGCTGGCGGTGGGGCTCATGTAGGAGCGCGACGCAGATGGAGTCGAGGAGGACGATGAGGACTTCCTCGGTGTATTGGCGGCCACCGGAGCAGCCGCCGTTTCCTGCGGAGAGGTGGGGCTCAGTCTGGGAGCGGGCGGTGCTGTGGACGGGGGCCGTCTGGGGGACGAGGGGAGGGTGGTGGGACGCTGAGGAGGGACCTCTCTGGACGGACGAGAGGTCAGCTGGGGGGCAGAGGGGTCATCTGATGGAAAGAGAGGAAGTGTAGGATTAAAGTCCTTCAAGAGGAGTCCTTCAAGAGGAGTCCTGGAAGAGTCGTCTAAGACAAGTTCTAAGGTAAGTTAAGAGGTCTCGTTTGGACCGTCAGGGTCGCCGTGTTGTTATTCACCTGTGTGTTTGACGTGCGGAGTCTTACCCGTGTCGCTCAGCAGGTTTTGAACTGACTGAGCCTTCCGAAGTCCAGAGGAGGAGCTCAGGTGGGAGGCAGCGGCCCGGGCCGTCGGACCCTGGCTCCTCCTGGACTCCACCGCAGTTTGGACCTTCTTCTTCAGCGGGGAGGGCCGGTGGGTTTGCTGTGCCGACGAGGTCTCCTCCCCCGCCTGGCTCTGGAGCTGGTCTGGACCCCACTGGATCTGGTTCTGAGCCTGAGGAGGATGTGCTTGGTCCTGAAGTGAGGAGGTCTGGTCCTGGTTCCATGACACCCTCCTTTCCTGGGGCCTGGTCTGGCTGTCCTCCATTAGAGGTCGGACTTCCGAGACCAGAGGACGAGCCTTCATCTCCCCGCCTCCTCCCCCGGTGCTCCGAGAAGGGAGACGAAACACAGACCGGCTGAGGAGTAAAGAACATGTTGAGCCAAAGACAAATACTGGACGGGACAATCGGGCTCAGGCTCAGGGACCCCGAGTGATCAGGGCTTCTTGAACAAAGCCACATATCATTTTATCATCATTTTATAGGCGTCCCGTTGTCTCATAGTGCGTCTGAGTGTGTCAGGTGATGATTGGCTGTGATGATTGATTACCATTGTGTGTAGCGCTGTGATTTTGTGTTTTACCTTGCAGCTGAGTTCTGTGAGAGGAACCTGGAGGAGATGCTGAGACTCTCGCTGGAGCTGTGGGACGCTCTGGTCGGACTTCCTGTCAACACACAGTCCACATGTTCTGTTGTAATCCACCACGTAAAGTTTGTTTGTTTACGGTGACAAGGTATAAAGTTTATGCACAAATTTGTGTTGCTGGTGTTCCTGGTTGTTTTGATGGTGTTGCTGGTGGTGTTATTGGTGTTCGCGGTGTTGCTGGTTGTGTTATTGGTGTTGCTGGTTGTGTTGCTGCTGTACCTGAGGGAGAGAGGTCAGCCAGTGTGACAAAGTGCTCCTTCAGGAAGGCCTCCTGGTCTGGAGTCTGCGGGACAAGTTGAGACACCCCGACCTCCCCGCCTCCTCCCTCCTCTTCCTCCTCCTCCATCTCCAGGTCAGAGGAGTTTCCCTCCACACTCATAGGCTCGGTGGGCTCCGAGTCTGATGGACACAGAAGAAAAAGAAGAGGTGAGACTGGTTAAAGACAGATCAGCATGTCTCACTGTCGTCTGATTATCTGTCTTACTGTCTCCTGCAGTTCTGTTTGGACTGGACATTGTGGAGTTGAATCCCAGTGAGCAGCCGCTGTCTGGACTGGGTTTGTCCTGCCGTCCACCTGCAGCAGCAGGACACGCTTCCTTCACCTGGAACTCACTGACAGCAGGGGGTGGGGGTTATTTGAGAGGCGGGGTTTAGAAGGGTAGGGCATGTTAACATATACATCCCACATAGAATTCATGACCCGTGACCCTGGACAGGAAACAGTCCTACCTGCCCGCCAGGCTCACTCTGTCCTCCCATTGGTCAGGATACAGCACTGAATCCTCCCTGTCTGGGGTCTGATTGGACAGCAGGATGAAGTCTGGCCTCTGATTGTTCCTCGTCTCGTCATCCCCCTGGTCGGACAGAATCGCACACCATCAACTCAACAAATCACAAAAAAGGTGTGTCGAACTTCACATCAAACACGAGCTGAAGTTCACTTTATAGCTTTTTAAGTTTTCGACCACAGTTTTCAGCGAAAAGAACCCACACACCCCAATACCACCTCTTTCAAGCGACGACACCTGAGCAAGCTCCACTCACTAAAAAGACCGAGATTCGGTCAAAAGCTTTGGTAAGACCTGGTACGTGAACCTTGATTTTAGATCATTATCACAACGAAACAAAGAGGGTTTTTTTTGTTATGTTCTTACCCATGCAGTGGTGACCTGCAGGCTGATGGTGCTCCCCAGCTCCTGATTGGTCCTGTGAAGCCCCGCCTCCACACCCTGACTCCTCCTCCTGGGACTACAGGAGGAGAGGCCAACATCGAGGGGACGTGTCTTTACCTGGGTGAGCCGGACGAAATGTATTATTTCTGCTACATTCACTTGAAAACTAGCGGGTTTTTTTTTAAATGGAATTTGGTTTGCAGTGGAATCTGTCAGCGTCCTGACCTCTTCTTGTTCAGTCTGCTGTTGCTCCTTCCGTTTGCTGGGGCAGTACGAGTCCAGCATTCTCAGGTCCAACATGGACTTAACCATCAGGACCCCTTCAGCACTGCCTGTCCTCCTGGACCAGCGCCGCCGAGGGAGTCGTCCCTCTGACGCCCCCTGACGAGTCATAAAGACAAATATCCTGATCTGTAAGGCTGCAGAGAGCATCAACCAAAGGTACCTAACAAAGTCTTAATTTAATTTAACAAAAGTCTTAAATGTGTTTCTAACCTGCAAAACATTATCATCATTTACCATCAGTGTGATTTTTACAGACCCCGGCCTTAAAAATAACATTTTAAAGTGTATTCAATGTCCAGATTTTGTCATGCAGATAAATAATGTTTCTTCAGTTGAAGCCAATAAAACTTGGTGTTGTGATGTTTACGTCATTTAGCTTTGAATAGTAGAATATATATTAAAACGTGACAGAAATCCACTGTGTCAGGTGAACCAATCAGGACTCAGAGGTAAAGGTCAAAGGTCACAACCACTGACCTTTCCGCTGTCTTTGCTGTACATCTCATCAGAAGCTTCTGCGGAAAAACAAACAAGAAACACGTTTTATCAACAACAAAAATTATAATCAATATCGATATGATTTCATGAACTCGGGTGAGTTTCCAGATTCACCTCGTTCAACTGCGACCAATAACGAGGTTAATGAACAATCAATTCAACAATTGGTTAAATGATAGAATATTAAAAATTTTTTTTTTTTATATTGTTTTCTTTCTTTATGTTTCCGTAAAACTTTGAAACTTTTTCTAAAATAATGTTTTTTTTTATATTTGGACAAAAGACAAAGTTTGAGTCAGCTTTGACAGACACGCTGATCGCCAATCAATACGTAATCAGTACCTGCATAACCCTTTTTGGAACAACTGCAGGGAAAGGTCAACTTTTAGATGCTATGTAACCATGGTAACAGACCTGTCTCCTCCAGACTCTCTGCCATAATATAAGGACAGCCAAGCTCCCCCTCCTCTTCCTCCTCCTCTTCCTCCTCTTCCTTGTCGCTATCAGATGACATGGTCACGACTCGAGGAGACGATGCCTCCCTGCTGCTCAAACACACATCATTAAATGTCACTTCATTATTCTGAATTTTATTTTCACTATTAAGTAATCCGTTACATTTTCAATTTGTCTCTAAAATATCAGAAAAACAATGATGTTGTTGCTTATCAGCTCCAACATCAGTTTGCTGCTAAGTTTCTACACAAAATCTTTAGATGAAATCAAGTCTGCTTTTCTGAGAAGCTGCAGTCAGAAATATTTTGACTGGATTTGCTTTGTATATTTCCTGGTGATCGATTAATCGACTTGTTGTTTCTGCTTGAATTTCGCTCGACCAGTTTCAACAAGATGAAGCTGATGTTGCGTTGAATGACAGAAATATTGACTTATCCTTGATGATTAATTTTTTTTTTTTAATTTTTTTTTTTTAATATAATTTCCTTTATTTATTTTCTTGCATTTTTTTTTACATTTATTTTTCATGTTTGTAATAATGAAACCAAAGCAACTCTGCTTTGTGTTTATTATGTAATTTGATTAATAAATTATTTAATTTTGAAAAATGCAGACGCTGCAGGTTTTTAAATTTTTATAATAATGGTTTTTCGTTGAAATATTAAAATTATACGCGTTTTAGTTCAATTTGTAGTTTTTTTTGTCCTTGTCGTGTCAGGGTCTTAATTGTAAAATCTGTGATGTTTTTCATCTGATTTGTTTCTGGTTTCTCTTGTTTTGTTGTTAAACAGGTGAAACTGGTCATCAGGTGGTATTTACCTGAGCTTTACAGCTCTCTGCTGAGCTGCATTCTGGGAGTTTGGAGTGCTAATGGTAGGTTGGAGGTCAGCAAGTCGCTGCCTCATTCTGATGGTCAACTCTGGATTCAGACGCCATACAAAGATACAGCTGCAACACAAAAGTTTCCATGTTAAATGTAGAGTCAGATCTGTTCTTTGGGGGACTCTGATAAAAGAACGTCGTCATGACAGTGTGGAACGTGTGAAGTGGCTGAAGGTCGGTCTACCTGTCTCCTGACACGGTGATCAGGTGTCTGCAGTCACTGCTGAATTTCAACCCTGTCACAATCTCTGAAGCACAAAGAGAAGAGAAGAAAAGTTACAGTTTTATTATATATGCATGTGTGTACAAAGGTCACTGAAAATGTTAGTTTATGACTACTATACGATAACATTTTTGTGATGTTTTAGACAACATACTTGAAT